>NC_065512.1:29684550-29831747 GCF_006386435.1 Epinephelus moara
TTTTCTATATGTTCTCTGACATTTATCCTAACGATATGAGGCAGTCTTTGTGGAAAAAAAGCTTGTTTAGTGGACTAACTTTGCACTTGAAGTATGCCTGTTCACTTACGTTTTAACAGGTCTGATTTTGTCATCCTGATTATCCATACCATAATTCTACTATGTTGGTCTATTCTGTCAACGTCTCCTGCTACAATGGTCCATATGATATCTTAATGCACATGCAACGATTCATAGAATATATGAATTAGTGCCCCAGGAAAGACGTCATATACTGAATGTGAGGTTACGTAGGTCAGGTTTGGGTGAGTAAAGTAATGTAAATTAGGTTTGGAAAAGAAACATGGTTGGCCATCTTTAGGTTTTGGAAAGTAAAGTTACTAAGTTTAGGGCTTGAAAAAGAAATAACTCAAAGTTCCCTCATTTGGTTTCACACAGTCCTGAACACCAGTCTCCTGGGGTAAAGTCCTGTGTTGTTTGATCCATCCACTGCTCCAAACCTATCTCCTTACATGGACCTTCAGTCTATATACTACTTCCTTCTTTACCCACTGTCAGCACTGTCATTGGTCATGTGATCACAGCCTTCACAGTTACATGGCTTATACACAAATTACTGGCTCATGACAACATGAGCGATATACAAATTGTTGTGCTTTACTTTTTGTTGGTATACGTACGAACAGTGCATGAAAAGAGCCTGATTCATTAAACAAGTCTATTGCATGTGTCTGTCCTGTAAGAATGATCCCTCCTCCGCTGCTTTTCCTGAATTTTTTTCCATTTTTTTCCCATGAAGGAATTTTTTTCAGAGGGAGTTTTTCCTTATCTAAAGATGCACTGGAAGCGAACAAATCGCACAACATTGCTCCCACCACTTCTTGCTTCTCTCGTTGGCCATGTCAACGCTAGCAAACTATAGCTTGCTTGTTTGCCAACATTATGCTATTAAAGTTAAAAATATTAAACTTAATGCAAATTAGGTTTTTTTGCACTAGTGTTCAGTCATGTGTTGCCCTATCTCAGAACCCATCAGCTATGCACCGGATGACGATTAACCTTGTGGGGCAACGGCCGGTATTATGGGAGAACCAGGCCAAGACTTCCTCCTCCATGCTTTTGTCATTTTGGCTCATCTCCATAAGCAGATATCGGCATGTGAAGGCAGATAGATTTTAAAAAGAGCTAATATAAAGTTAAATCATCATCAGGCGTGGGCGATGGGCTCTGAAATTGCATTCTGGCCAATGTGTCCCGCCTCTCCACACTGACTGTGTACCTCTCGCTCAAATGTGATTGGTCAATCCTAGTCTTATTACAAAAGGACTACAAACAGAAACCAGAGCACTTCCATTACCAAAAGCTTGTCCCGTTGCCTGGAGATCCTACAAACATATGCAGATATCTGTTTATAGAGATTACATGTCGCCTGGTTTGTATCATGAATCCCACACTTACTTCATGTTAAAAGAGGTGGTGGTTAAATATTGAAAAAGTCAAGTTATGTTGATGTGAATATGTGTGGGCTTTAGCTATTTGTGCTTCAGACCCAGCCAGTACATTACTTTTCCTAAAAACCCTTCAGTGTCAGTACTGACTGTTCAGTACATATACAGGCTAAATGACCATTAAATCATAAGTGTACTACCAAGATGACCATTCAATTATAAGCATGCTAGCTAAATAGCCATTGAAGAACTTGGATGGAATTGCCCATGTAAATTCATCAGTCCAACTCTTCTCTGCCCAACCCAGCCCAGCTAGCAGGCTGCACATCTGCTGGTGAGGTCAGCAATCTCTTCCCATCGCAGTAACATGAGGATGATGGATGCTTTGGCCACAGAGGTTTTCTCTGTGGTTTCCTCCTCTATAGAGCTCAGAGCCAGACTTACTCCGTCCATCTCTCTCCCCTTCTCTGATCTCTCCGTCAGTTATCTTCCCGCTTGCTCTCTTTAGCGAATATGTCATTCTCAGAAACATGTATTAATTACTTCATCTTCTAATGCATTTCTCTGTGTGAATGTGTATGTGTGTGTGTGTGTGTGTGTGTGTGTGTGTGTGTGTGTGTGTCCCTCTTTTTGCTTGTCAGGTTTGCGTCCACGAGGAAAGCTTTGGGCAGGGCTAGGCAGGGTTAGGTCTATATAAAGACAGCAGGGTAATATCTGTCATATGTTCTACATCGCCATGGGCTGGCAGCAGTAGCAAAAGGTTTTCGACAGAGGCATCATTACGGCTGAACTGTGAGAACTGTTCACTGGTTTGTAGTGTTATAGACTTCCACAAGGTAAATATAGTAAAATCATTAATAAACTTCTCTTCTCTTGGATATGACTATATACCACAGAAGCAGCACTAGTAAGAGCCTGTGAGGAAAAATTCTGTCTCTCATACCCATGCAAGTGATCCATGTGTCAATTGATGATTGCTAGCTAGCTAAACTGTTATTGTTGTAACCAAGCCCACAGGAATGGAGCTGGGCAGTGAGGTGATTTGGATATAGTAGCCACACTCTTGTGACACACTGGCCCAACAAGTATTTTCCCCATACAAAGTCATTAGAAAAGGAGCAGCTTGGAAATCGGTCAATAAATTTGACTGAATGACACAAATACCCTGTAATATCTCTTTGTATTGTCAGAACTCAGGCCTTAGCCAACAATTGTATGTGGGACCCATATGGGTGGTAAATGAGGTGAAAAATGGGCCCTGTATGGCATTGTCCATGGGTTTCATCATGGCACCATGCCAATTGCCCACATGGGTGGGTTTACCCAAGTGGACCCAAGTAAAGATGTCTATTTATGTCTATTTATACCCACTTGGTAGGCCTACCCAGGTGGCCATAGCATAACCCATGTGGAGCCCACTTGGGTAAACCCACCTATATGGGCAATTGGCATGGGGCCATTATGAAACCCATGGACAATCCCATATAGGGTCCATTTTTTCAGCTCATTGATTGATTGATTGATTGATTGATTGATTGATACTTTATTGTCAGAACAGGTCTGAAATTTGTCTTGCATCTCAGTAGCTCTATTTGCAACATCATAACCAACACACAAATGTTAACCTGGTTCAGAAAGTCTAACAGAGCCCTGTGATTACATTATGTTATCCCATTTGTGTTTGGGGAGCCAACATGTAGTCATCACTCGTCCAGAGGAACTTTCAGATGTACATGCTCTCAGCTGGCTGGAGAAGGACTTCATTGCACTTTCTTAATTGGTCTGAAAACATATAAGCGTGAGGAAGTTCAAAGAGACTTTTAGGCATATGTGGTCACATTTTCACGAATAGGGCACTGATGTTAAATGTGGTATCCAGTTCTCCTCAACACATTCAGGGGTGTAACAAAACTGCTTAAATGCACACATAATTTTTCTAGCAGAATTTTTAGCAGTTACCAACAGATTCAGGTGTAACCACCATCATCTGGTGTTGGAGAAGGGCCAATGCTAATTTGCATGTAGCCCATGCAAAAACAAGACAGGTGAATCAGATTTCTGATCATAGATGTGGACAACAAGATTTGTTAATTGGATTGACACAATAATTGGTCTTATTAAGTTTTTGATGGCACAGAATTAAAGCATAAAGGTGTGAGAACTACATGTAGACTATGAAACCGCACGAGGAGTGGTGTGTCTGTGCTGTTCTGTCATGTACTGTGTATTCCACATTCCAACAGCATAATGCTGCTTTGAAGACAGTGTTTACAATGCAACAGAGACCTTTGTATTTGGTTACAGGGAAATCGGCGGCAGAACAATGTGTAGATTTGTGAAAGCTGAATCACTTTGGCAAAATGCAAGCTGACCATACAGAACTATGAAAACATTTGATAAGACTAACAAAACAGCCCAGCAGTCACAGGCAAATGAAGCAGAAAAAAAGTTTGGACTTAAGTTTTGTAATATCTTTAGTCCTCATTGATGCCAAGAGGTACAAATTAATAATGAGTTGCTTGGAATAAGCTTTGTTAGAGGATTTTGTGGTTTCTGAAATGAATGCAGCAAGAGATCAATGCCCCCCTTAATGTTTGAAAAGGTCGTGTTGAATCACACATTTGTTACCTAACCTCAATTTCACCGTTCCAGCATTTGAAAAACATGACATTGAAAAGGGTCAATGGGATGCACATCCCATTGACACAAAAAAAAAAACGTTGTCAAACACGTTCACTGTGTATTAGACTTCCATTCACATTTTATTCAAGTGGAGCATATACAATACAACACACGCACACATACAGTACACACACACACACACACACACACACACACACGCGCGCAGTAGCACCGTGGCCAGCTGTGTCTGTTCATGGGAGGTGATGGTGTGATCAAAGCAGTCTTCTTGTCATCCCACACCAGAACTGATCACACACACGCGTACACACAAACAGGCATCAGGATGTTGTTAATCAGTAGCAGTGGGAGCTATTGGGGAGGGGAAGGAAGCTGAACTAAAGAAAAAAACTTCTTTTTTTCTTTTTAATGTGATGTTCACATGGCTGTTTTATGGAGCCTGCAGGCCCGCAGGTGTCAGTACTAATTCCACTTTACCCTATGCACACAAATGAGCAAACACTATTGAATTAGTAACATATGACACAAATGCAGTGATAAAGTGTTAATATTTAGCTAAATTAGCCCAGCCAGCTTAGCTACTACAACGGTCTGATAACTCTGATAACAAAAAAATATATTATTATTATTATTATTATTATTATTATTATTATTATTATTATTATTAGTGTAACAAGAACAAGCTAATGAGAAAAAAATCAAATAAACAACTTAGCTAATAATAGTAATAAAAAAAACAATAAGAAAATACAGTATGTGCACATTTGCACAGTCTCTGACTTTTTTTTGTACTGTGCCGTGGTTGCCTTTTCATTTTCTCTTTCTGTAATCCTTGCCACCATGTGCTGCCACTGATAGGTAATACATTCGGCTCACCTATAAAAAGATCCACCATTGTTTGTTAGTAAGAATAAAATCAATTGACTGAATTTGAATGTTTTCAAATTAAGACAAATCATTTTTTAATTAAATATAATAGCTCACTTACAAAGTCAGTTCAAGCCATTGAGCTATTTCAGCCAGAACCCTACAGTTATCTAAATTAATTGTTTAAACTCTCGGTTGCATAAAGCAACATATGTTTTAATCATGCAAGAAAGACAGTGGTGAAAGGAAAATGAACATAGATTACATAAAATCTACAGATTATATACACTTACTGTTGATGAAAAGACAAAGACAAAGAAAGACAAGCTACCCCACTGGATGTTAAGCCATTACCCAAGATCCAAAATGAGTCAGAGGCTTGTGTCTGGTGGGTCACCACATGAACTGTATGATTCAATAGGCCTGCGACGCAGGATGAGACTGTATTTCCCAAATATAGGTGCCAGATTGAAAAACTTAAGGAAACCTTGTGAAAAACAAATCCTCTGCACACTGCTCATCTGCTTTATTTACTGACAGACTGACCGATCATTGCCTTTTTTTTCTCAATAGAATTAACTATATTTATACCGTGTCGCCAGTATAAATCTCTCTGACCGTTAAGATGTCTAAGATGCCCATAAATTGCCCTACATGTGGGATGAAGTCTTTGATTCCAGGGTCAGACTAAGTAATGACTTGGGAGTCATTAGATGAAGAAGTTAGTACTGACCCGCTTTGAGGGGGGAGGCTATGTGCTGTAGCTAAATAATAGGGTGAGGTCGACTCCCAGATCAGGTGAATGAGTGGTTGTCACTTTTGAGGATCAAGGGAAAATTATTTGTTAAATGATCCACACATACACACACACACACACACATGCTCATGTGCGCCCACATGGTCGCACACATTTGCATGAAAGCAACAGTCTCAGCACACAGTCATAACATGCTGAGGGAAAATGAGAAAATCTCTATAGTTATGTTGATTGAGTCATTTTCTCTGCTAAGATTACCAATCTGGGGAAGAATAGATAGCACCCTCTCTCTTTTCACTAAAGGGAAAATTACAGGCTGGTGAAACTATTTTCAAAAGCTGCACTCCAGGAATTATAATAGTACTGCATTCTAGGGACGATCATGCTAAAGTGCTCTTGATATATAGATATTTGAAACCAGGTGATTTTACACAATCAAAACTAGCTTTTTCATTAGTCTTTCCAGTAAAACTCCTGCAGCTGCGTGACATCCAGCACTTCTAGCAGCTACATTTGCAAGCCGTCTCACTTATTTGGAAATGTTACTGGAACAAGAGCCTCGAGTTACGGTAAGTGTTTATGTGTTTCTTTGTTGAGTCACCATTTCTTGAACCAGTCACAAAGTGAGGTCAAAGGTCAAATGAGGTCCCACTTGCCTCGACGGGAGCGACCCTGTTTCCTTAATTCCCGAGCTTCTTGTGTGGTGCCTGAGATTGGATACAGCGGAGGAGAATGGGATGGATTGAGAAAATAAAAGCTAATTTTGAAGCCTTATCATAAGGCATTTAAAAAGCCCCTCACACACACAGACAGGAGTTGGCTGTAATGACACAATTGTATCCAGATGACGGAGGGAAGGATCTCTTTAAAGTCTTCTCTCACAGGAGCTTTTTTTACTTGCTTTTAACAAATGCACGCATAGACCTGACAAATTGGCTACAAGCTTCTGATTGAGATAAGCATCATTATTAGGCTGTGCTTTCATCATGTGTCGACCAAACAGACTGAAACCATGCTATGACATCAGGGTGTCCAGATTCTCATGAGCAACATTGGCAATGTGTCTAGTGACTTAGATTTGTACTGTTGCTAAATTTCTTTGTCAGTTCATTTTCTGACTTGTCTTTGGAGCTACAATTTCCCCTGCAGCTAACTGCTTATGTCATCCAGTTCACAAGGAAGAAAGGATTTGTTCAATGCAAAACAAAATGAGGAAGTAAGGTTTATCAATTTCAAAAGAAAAATGGGGACACATATTTGAGAATCATAGACTGACACCATAAGGGCTGTTTTCTTTAGAGAATTCAACTGACCTGAAATTGTGTCAGTGGTCTCAGGTTTCTAACCATAATAACATCTTTAACGTAAGGTCTAAATGGAGCCTTTGACACATAATGAAGAGTTGAAAGTGATCATATTGTAGACATAATCCCTTCACATAAGGAGGACATGATCATGATGTTACAGATTTGATCCCAATTTCACAGTTTATTTTGACACTGTGGGACTGAGAGAATCATGACATCTCATTTGGACCTTCTATTGAAAAACAAATTTCCCTTTAACTTGGAGTAAAACATACCAGCCATGAGCCAGCCATCTAGCGTAATTTCCATCTTTTCTCATTTTCTCGTGTTATTTTGAACTTTAAATCACTGCGCTGGAAGGAAGAACAAAGCTGTCTGTCTCTGAAATATACAGTCACTGGTTATCATGATGTTTTTTTGGTCTTGGATCTCTGTGAGCGTTGGTTACGGTTGAAATCAGGGCCATTCATAGCCATAGCAACCATACAAGACAGAGACGCTGATGAAAATGTGATCATGGCTCTGTGTGTATGCACATGTGGTCTCATGGGAAGGTTTTATCGAGCGGACTAGAGGTCCAGACTGAGGGGTGAGACGTTGACAACTTGGTCAATATTTCCATTAAGTCAACGGTTACTTCACTCCACACTGGCCTGACATTTAGCTACCATCAGTGTAGTGTGGCTTTGTTCCTGGAGAGCTGCCAGCTAGCACAGACAGATACACAGATATATTTAGGGACGTGTTACTGCTTGATAATTACAACTAATACAACACAAACATGCAGACTAATTAGACAATGTATACATCACTGCCAGATATAAAGAGATAGAATATGATAAAGTTTGGAATCAAGAATATGTGCTTTATGTGTTTTTATAACACGGCTTTATTTGTATATTTGATTCTGATTGGGCAATTATGGCATTCTAAGATTTGTTATTTCTGAAGAGCAGTCCGTTGCTATGAATAACAGACCACTGCTATGGACACAGTTCTGATCATAGATGCTTAGCGGAAGCAATACAGTCATTTTAACAATAATAAAAATCATTTTTAAAATCAATAAAAATCATTTTCAATCAACATTTTGTGTAGTACTTGTGTAGTAACAGCCTATTGTGGTGCATTCTGCAATAATGATCCACGTCCTGTACATTATTCCTCACATGCTAGATATCTTAATTACAAGACATATTTTACAGATATTACAAAAATTCACCAACATAAACATTAGGCTACTTAACAACCACTTTTTATGGTACTGTGAAGTTGTGGATTTCAATTCAACTCATAAATTTTCCATTTTTCTCTCTAACCTTTCTTGTACTCTGCACCAAACACTGTGTAATAAAGTAGAAATATCGTAATCATTATGACAATATCTTTTAAGGAATAATATCAAAAATTCATGATGTCTATGTCTATATCCAAGAGTTTAATTTGCTAAAAAAAAATGGGGAAATGGGAACTATTCTCATTGTCAAAATTCACTCATGCTACTACTCCTATGTTCTAAGACAGTCTAGAAAATACAAAAAAACATAAGCAACTCTCTCCCAAATCCAAAAACCAGTGCTAATCCTCACACTTGTGATGCGATAGGGTCTAAAGTCTGAATAGATGAATTGGGAAAGGTGTTCTAGATGATACTGAGAGCAGGGGTATGTCCTGAGTATATGGGTACATTTTCTGTTTCAGAAGTGAGAACATTACAGTACAATACAGATCATTTGGGTTTAAAGAAGATAAGCTTCAAGGCCCACATTAACAAGATGACGAAAACATCTTTTATTTCCTCCTCAGAAACATAGCCAAGGTACGACCATTTCAAAATGAAAAAGATGCTAAGAAATTGACTCATGCCTTTTTTTCAAGCTGCCTCTCTACTGTAATGCACTTTTCATTGGCCAAAAAACATCACTGAGAGACTTCAGCTCATTCAAAACTCTGCAGCTCGGCTATTACCCAGAACCAAGAGGAGAGAGCACATCAGACCAGTCTCAGCTGCTCTGCACTGGCGTCCTGTTACATTTAGGATTGAATTTTAAGTCCTCCTCCTTGTATACAAAGCCCAAAATGGGCTGGGACCGAGCCACATTGCTAACTCGCTGGTTAACTATTTGCCTCCAAGAACACTGCGATCATCTGCTGCTGGTTTACTGGAGGTTCCCAGCAACAGCCCGAAGAAGATCGAGGATGTAGCTTTTGTCAGTTACGCCCCAAAGCTATGGAACACACCACCTATAGATATCAGGGAAGCTTGTTTGCTAAATATTTTTAAAAGAAAGCTTAAAATGTATCTGTCCATTCTAACCTTTAACTAGCACTGACTTTCCTGATACAAGTCTGAAACTCTTTCTTTTTGCTTCACGTTGCTGCAACTCTTTTAAAATATGACTTAATTTTATGACTATACTTTTACAAATCTATGATTTTATGAATCAGTTAATCTTTGTTTTAAACTGTTTTAAATGTCCATTTATATTGAATTGCCTTGTCTGTTTTATGTCCATTATGTGTATTCTCCACATTCTTCCACAAAATCAGCCTCATTTATTATCTATGGAGCAGCTTCAGACTTTATACCCTAAGACATCATGTTTGAGATGAAATTTTCTGATTTCTGGCTTTGAGAGAGAGCAGCTCATGTTCACAAATACTGACAGAATTTCTTAGGCCATGATAATTTAAATATAAACTATATCTTAAATCATTTAATGTGTATGAAAACCATTGTCCACAACACATTTACATCTTGCCCAAAGGCAGCACCTGCATGTTATTGGCTCCATAAAGCCACCATTAACACCCTGCCACCATCAGCAGGTAATTTACTGCTTTAATTACAGACAGAAAGAATACCAGAAAGAGTTTATAACCACTCTAATGGTATGACCCCTGCAGGTCCTCTACAGGGTCAAAGAGGGTCACCATCACTCTTCACTAAATGGGTTCAGGGCCTGGGAATCTGAACTGAATGTATGGCATTTGAGGTTTGCGTTTGAGGTGCTTAAAACATCTGCAGAAGCTAAATGTGATACTGAATAATTACGCTTTTCAGTATGTAAATGATAAATGATGACTGGACCAAGTTACTTGGACACAAAGAGGGTGAAGATGGTTGCAGTCCCTTGTAGAGAATAAATGAAAACTTGTTTGAAAGAGATGCTGCTTTAAGGTAGAATACAATTTTTCAAAGTGGAAAAAATAAAATCAGGTGTAGCTTATGAGCAAAAATGTGTAATATAAAAGGTGATACCACAATAACATTTCAAGCATATACTCGAATATAAAATAGCAGAAAAATCAAATTAGGAAAATTGAGAAAAATGTTAAAATAAGTAAAATCTGGAGAGCCATGCATTACAGAGCTTCTGTCACTGAGGAGAATAGTCATAGTAGCAGAAACAGCTGCAGAATGCACAAAACAACATTCATTAAACATTTGAAAAATGGTATTTAATGCTTGTCTTTGATGACGATTCAAATTCTAGCTGCATTCCTTTCCCACGGCATTTTTTTTAGATTTCCAAAAATTTCCAAAACCAACTGAAACCACAGTAACATCAACCAGATTCGACCAGCAAAATGTCTTTGCTGAAAAAACATTATTGGTTTGAACCCCTGCATGGTTCCATATGTCTATGGTCAGCCTGAGCATGCATCTGTTTCTGTGTGTGTGTGTGTGTGTGTGTGTGTGTGTGTGTGGTTTGTGAGTGTATTTGCATATATACAGTTAAAAGTGTTGTCTCTGTGTGTTGTACTTACATATTAGTGCTCACTCGTGTTACAAAAGGCTCACAGGCGTGTGTTTGCTTGTGCGTGTGTGTGTGTGTGTTGGATGCTGTGGGTGAGCAGGGTGGGGCAAAAGACCCTGATGTGGTTGCCTCTGCGCTACTTCAACACATGGTGACGGGGGCATGAGGCTCCACGCATCACCAAGAATGTCTGGGAATCTTCTGTGTGCGTGTGTGCGTGAGTGTATATGCGCAGATGTATGTGTGTATGTGTGTGCAGTATGATTTTCGATGGGCCGATGTGACCATACTGATCATTATGTATTTGTGTGTGATGACGATGGCCTGGGAACATTTGCTCCAGATACTAGGAACAGCTGCCATGCTAACCCGTGATGGTACACCGCCATCACTATCAATCTTTTTGGGAATATATCTCTCTTTTACTGTATGCATATGGACTTCGCCTTCTGTGTTCATGTGTTTGTCTCATATTTTTTGGTTATAATATTTTCACTTTTTATATGTTGCATTGCGCTACATCTGCACTGCTGCTCAGCACACAGCAGTGATGGAATGTTTAAATAGACATTAAACGCAACACAGTAAATAAATGCAAAACCTCTGCACAATATGTACAATTTCACAGACACAGACTCAAATGTACAGTTTCTTTTTAATGCTCCATATTCTGTACTGTAGGTGCCTCTCTGTCTCTCTCTGCTCTTAAGAAAATAAACTTAACAGAAGTGTGTCTGGGTCCTGTAAGAAATCAGTGCAGTAATGTTTTACAACATTACTGATTTGATTTCACTCGGTAATATCTTTTAATTCATTCCATTGTTTTTGCCTTTTGTTTAGCTGTGTTGTGTTTTCCCATGTAGCAACAGCATGACTCAAGTCCAGCTTGTGTTCATTGTGGCAGAGGTGGGTATGACAGCCCATGTTATAACCCCTGGATGACTGCTCTTTGTCCCTTAAACCCAACACGTAGTCTGTGTTATATTAGGATCACTTATTTCAGTTCTAGTTCAAGTTTTAGATGTTCTGACTTAGTAAATGACATGAAGCTACGCAAGCAGTCGCCTTGGTGAGCCTGTTGCAACACAAATGTAACATGAATGAAGAGAGATTTACAAGTGCGACACACACATTCAGCTCTTGTAACTGTATATACGTACAAATACACCCACAGACCACAGAAATAGAGAAGAAAGAGTTTAATAACTAATGGAGATTTACTGTTTTTGGGCAAAGATCTACATAACAGCTGTCGTCTCCGCACCACAGACCAGTGGGATTGTCTTATACTGAGGAGTATTAGTCATCCATGGTGTATGGAAACCAGCAACATTCACATTCGACGTGTAACTTAGTAAAACATGACTTTAAGTTTAGCATATGACTACGTCCTGCTCTTCAGTGAGCAATCGCTTGTCTACTACATTGTGGTAGACAAGCACAGAGCAGTCCCATGCAGGTCTGGGTATACATGTTTCTGCACTGTTAGGTAAGACCTTAAGGCATGACAGTGTGATGAACACAAAATAAATTGAAATTACTGCATGTGACTGAAAGCAGAGGGCTTTAATGAGAAACTCCACATTGCTGCAGCCAAGCTCGTAGTTGGTAGGACTTATATACCATTTCCAAAATAACTTTGTTAAGTGTCGTGGTATCATATATCTGTTTCACAACACACAACTCTGTAAATTGTGGCTATGACACATGTCGAGGTTCTCCACGCGGTTCCGTGGCGGTTCCCCGAGCGGTTCCTTGAGCGGTTCTCGTGGTGCTCACTCTCCAAGCAGCTGCACAGAATCAGGGCCAATCCGCTGCTGACTTGACTGTTCTGCTTCCAGAAGTCAACCAACCCAGGCAAATGGAGTTCAGCTTTTCCAGGGATCTCGGGCTCTCGGGATCAAACATCGTTGCTAACAGGCGGCCCCGGCAGGCAGGCAGCGGTCACCACAGCACCGGCCCCTGGGCCAGAGGGAAACACCCTCCCTGTGGCTTCCCTCTCCTGACAAATATTAAAGACCTGGCCTTCCCCTTTGGCCATTTCTGCTATCCTTTATTTGCATGCCATTTTGTGGTGATGTAAATAAAAAAAATCAATATAAAGTTGCACTCCATTATTTGTGTTTAATACCCAAGAATCTGTTGAAATCCAAAAATACAACCAAAACAGAAACACATTGAGGCATCAACATCTGTTGAGCCACTCTCAGTTGCTCACTTTTATTTATTTCTTCCTGTTATGCCTCCCAACTGTTAAAACATGAGAATGCATTTTTCTGAAAGTGTTTAACAGAATTGCAGAGTTTTCCATCATCAGCCACAAGCACGTACTCTCTTGCTCCTTGTGTAGGTATCTGTTGCCTTGCTCCTCTCTTTTCCCTCCTTCTCTTTCGCTGACAGGGTTACGGGATTAGTAGCTGATTCTTCAAAGGCAGGGCCATATGCGCGCAGATTTACTACAAACACACAGGATAATTGCAGTGAGGTGGAAAGATTTACACTCCAACAACCTGGAATCACAGGACACCTCGCTGACTGCTGTTAAATTTTCATAGTTACCTTTCGCCAGCTTGACAGAAACCCACATGTAGCACTTTATCCATTGTTCAAGTTAAGACTAATTTTCTCTCTGAATCATTATGTGACTCATAAAACATTTGCGTGTGGCAACTCCCTCCTTTTCTTCCTTCCCAAAGAAAAATATACTAATTTAGCCGTGGTGCACTTAGGTGCTGAAGTATATAAAAGAGGTATTAAAAACAAATGCCTCATCATTGTTGGTTTAAGGGGGATATATTGAGCGTGGAGAAGGCATATGGGAGGGAGTGGTGTAATGGAGTTATGTGATGAGGTTCACTTGTGTCTCTTGTATTCTGTCACCAGGTGATGTTGCACTTTCTTCACTTCACCTTCAGCTTCCAGCAGCTTGGGTATAATAAAGACTTGTGTAAACAGTTGTGGCATGGAAAAGAAGAGCAAAGGGAGACAGAGGAAGAGAGGTGAGAAGAGAAAGGTGAGGAGAGTTCACAAAGAAGGTTGCCCTTGTGAGATTTTTTTAAGGATAGTTAGGGTGGGTGGGGGGGTGGGGGGGTCTTGACTGAAAAAAAAAAGTTTGAAAGTCGAGCTCATTTTCTCCTCTTGCGGAAGAAGACATCTGGAGAGCAGGTGTTAGAGCCAGCTGTGGTGGGGGAGACAGTGAAAGAGCATAGGGAACTGCTCCCTCTACAGGTCATTCAGGAGCATTACAGTTCAGTGTTCCTGACTGGGGCAGGCCAAGACATGCCCAGGCAAGGTTCACTCAATCCAAGGACTAATCACCCAGTGTTGGGTGACCTCAGTGATCATCAAAAGCCCTTTTTACACAGAGATCCCGCTGTAGGACCGATACAGCGTCCCTTCTTTATGTCTCCTTTGCATTTTTACAGAGAACCAAACAATGGTGGCATCAGTCAGCTCCAGTGTGTAGTTCATTGCAGCTTTGTGGAATCAAAAGAGGCATGACAGGTGTGGCGTGTAACACACCAGCATCGGCCTCTAGTGTGACATAAAGCATATGTGTCTGCAGTGCTTTCTAAACAACAACAATGGCATTAATGTGTCAATAACCATCCCTATTATATGGCAGTTGATCTCATCCTTTGCTCGGAGGGTAAGGAGTTCCTAAATCTCATTGCTTTCCAAATTTGCGGACATTTACATTCACTGTTCTTCTTCTTAATTAACCGCTAACTGCTAACAGCTCCTTTTTAAATCTCCCGTGGTGGGTCACGCACACATCACATCCATACCACCCATGATCCTGTCCTGCAGGCTGTCCTGTTTATTCAGACAATGATTTGGCAGTGTTACTACCTCCATCTGTACCCCCTTTCAGAAGTCATACCTTATACACAGAACAGCAAGGTGACATAACAAGGCAATATTCCCACTCTGAATTGGTGGGAATTTGTAAAAGTGTATAAGGGGGCTGCAGATCTGAAAGATCATGGAGCACAACCATAGAACCCTGAACAGTTTAGCAGAATTAAAGCATGATGTCTTGGCAGCCTGGGGTGTAACACCAGTGTGGCAGCAGTGAAACTGTGATTACACAAAATCTGTATGTTTTAGCTTAAGTCGCTGTTGATGCCAGAACTGGCTGTCTCAGTAAGTGATGTAATGTCAGTGTTATACATCCCACCAGAGGGAAAATGAACATAAAATGGAGTGCAATGTTGTAAAAAACAATGGAGCATTTTTATGGCTTCATGAAAAATAGCTGAATGTTACGGGCATGTGGTCTCCACACACTCCACAATTGAGTTGATGTACATTTAATGCCACTGGAAAATGGAATGAACCATGTTTGGTGCTAGACAAAGTCCTTTTTCCCTCCCCTTCCCATTTCCCCCATTCTGTTCCCTTCATCATGAACATGTCTCGTTGCCGTGGCAGCAATGCTGAGGCCCAAGCAATTCACATTAAAGTCATGGTGAAAAACTATCTCAGCATGACACAGCGTGTCCTAAGAACAAATACCTGGGTTGATGATTTATTCTATTATTATACCTTTCCATCCTTATGTGTGTGTGTATATGTGTGTGTTCTCCTGTATAAGTCCAATAGACATATCTTACAGTACTTGAATGAAAAAAAAAGTATAGAACAAATACAGTTGTAATAAAAACAGATATATGTGCATACAGCTGTATGTATTGTATGTATTACAGAATTTAGAATAGAGTAATGAAGCTGGTGTAAAACACTGTGCAAAAAGGGAAACATATTTACAATGTATTTTGTTACTACCATATTTTCAAGACATAATTTCCATAGCACAAAATTTATCGAGGCTATGTTGTATTACAGTGGCAATAAATCATCTGACAAATCTGTACTCCAAGTGACCCCTCAGTACTTAGAAGACATTTCGAGACCTTCAAAATAAACCCTGAAAAAGTATATTTCCCAAAATCACGATAGACAGTATCATAAAGAATAAAGATGTTCTTTCATTTTTTAACAATTCCAGCCTTTTATTTATTTTTATATCTTAAATCATGAACTGCACAAAGAGCTTATTTTTACCTCATAAATGAGGTTTCCAATTCTCAAGGCCTGGCCCCTGCTGACCCTGAGCCCCTGTGTTGTTCATGAAGAAAAGATGGATGGCACCAAGGGACACCCCTGCTGCGTGCCAAAGCCTGCCACCTAGTAAAGGAAACTCTACAAAGAAAGTGTCAATCTGTATTTAATAACCCAAGTAAATCACTATGCTGAGGATGCCAAAGCTAAAATGTCACTTTAAATAGTTTCAAGGGAAACAAGGAATGAGTGTTTTGTCTTATGCAGCCATACTACAATAAAATGAGCTGATGAGAAAAGTTAGCAGCTAAATTGAGGCATTAAATAAAACAAGATGTGCCTTGGGCCCCGTTAGGCATTGATCAAGTATGATTAAAGTCAGTTGGTCTTTTGAACTTTGAAGTTCAACCATTAGTTAAAAAAGAAACATTTAATTAAACTGTCACATTCAAACATTCAAACGTTCCTGTTTCCTTGGCGGTTATGCATGTGCATGTGTGGGCCCCCAGACAAAACAGCCAAATTCAATCATCCAATTATTCCATTTGATAAGTGGTTTGTGATGGTGGTTTCGGTCAAGACCCAGCAGCCAAACATTTAGCCTTTTGTTTTGTTGGTGTCTGAATATGGATATTTACAGAGTGCAAAGCAGAAAACAATTTTGCGGAAGATAGAGAATGTCTTGCTTTTTATGGTTACTGACCACAGTATTCATTCAGCTGTTAAAGAAAATCCTCAACTTACAAAGGAAAGACGGCGCCAACTGAAACATTGCAGATTTAAGCTGTAATGGTCATACAAGACTGCACATACAGAAAAAAATGAAGACGTGTGGTTGTCCTTCATGTGTTATGATCAGTAACCTATAAGCCCAGTGTCCTAACAAAAAAGGACACTGGGCACTTTTTTTTTTTTTTTACTGTACATCACAGAGATAATCTCCAGATGAAGATGTCTTAGCAGTAATTATATTTAATCCATTCTTCAGTATGTGTGGGTAATAACCCTGAAAGTTTTTACAGCTCATTAAATACTGACAGTCAAGATGTTATGACAATGTGCAGCGTGTGTGCGTCTATACACACTTATATCACAAGCACGAGTAAAAACATATATATTATAAATTTTACAAATCACGTACGCCCTAATGTGTGTGTGTGTGTGCCTCTGTACGTGTGTTTGTGTACGCGAATTAGTGTGTTTGCACATTCCTGGCCCTCTGAAACCATGTTTAATAAGCTTTACTTTGACGTGCCCTCAAGATGAACTTGCAAATCAGCATCGTTTGACTTCTTAGCTTTTGACATGGCTGCCAGTCAGCATCAGTGGTTGGATGAAACCAGAGCTGCTGCCCTCAGAGGATCTTCTCTCACCCTTTCTCTTTCTCTCGCCCTCCCTCTTCCCTCTTTACTGCTCTGTCTCGTTCTTTCTGTTCCTCTCTCGGAAGTTCTCCGCTCTGACCAGGTAAATCTGTTTCATATGACTTTTCAAAAGGGGCCCACTGCAAAGGTTAATGCCAAAGGTGGAACACCACGCTTGAAGTAAATTCATCTATACCTTCTGCAAGTATCTGATCTAGGACTAATCAAAAACAACACGACAATGTATGAACACGCAATCTAAATCTAAAACAGAGTATCCATTTATACATTTTACTACCACTGTACTTGACTCACTAATACAAGCTAAATTATTTTTTGTTGTCAGTATTTTATAACATAATACTGAAGTATTGCACTTTTGAAAATAGTCTACGCTATTTTTTTCCACTTAGAGGTAGATGAGAAGATCAATACAACAACCATACAGATGTAAGCTACAGCCAGCCCTGGTTAGCTTAGCTTAGCATATAGACTGTAAACAGCTAGGCTGCCTTTGTACAAAAGAAAACGTACACTCGGTTTGGTCAAGGCTGCCAACTTTTCAACTGAGTTTGAACTGAGATAGTCAAATAACTTTTACATGGTCATAGTCAATGCCATCCTGAAGAGGACTCTACTGATAATTTTAGCAAATTTATATAGAATTTTTATTTATTTACTTATTATGTCAGTTCAAATATGAGGACATCCTGGATGATATGAATGTAAACTGAGCTGACTTTACCTTTAATTTTCTCCCAACGTGTAAAATAACATTAAATTTGACATGGTCAATGTATCATTGTGAGCATGAATCCATTGAAAAATTCTGCAAACCCCAGAAGAAAAACATGTATTTATTAATCTATAAGTTAAAAAGTGAGGACATTTAGTGTGTTACAACATCATTTGAGCTGACTTTCCCTGTACAGTAATATACAGTGAAAATAATACAAATTTAATATAGTCATAGACAGGAACATTCTTTTTGGCTGCTCCAAGTACTGGTACTGTAGCAGCATGAATGGATGTGCATCAAAATCCAAGCGCCAATTTGCTTGACCAGATTTTTGCAAATGATGGCTCTCTTGACTGCAGAGTTTTATGGTGCTGCTGTTGTGCCCTGCTGCTCTGTCTTGTCTGTCCATGCATGGAGAGCCCGGGCAGATGTTATCGGTAAATTTGCTTTTCATGAGAAAGCTTTTGTGAGAGTGTGTGAAAAGTGCGTGAGTCTCACTCAAGTGATACATGTGTTCATTAGTTAGATTCAGAGGTGCTGGTAGGCAGATTTTGTCAGACAGAGCCAATCTAGCTGTTGTCTCAAGTCTTTGTACAAAGCTAAGCTAACCGTCTGCTGCCTGTAGCTTCCTATTGTAACACACAGACACTAGAGTGGTATCAATATTTTTATCTAGGTCTCGGCCAGAAAGTGAATAAGTGTGTTTAGCAAATGATCAATGGTCTTTGGACTCGTTGGTGATTCTGAAGGTGATGTATTTACTCAACATGTGTTTTGGGACTCTTTGTATTTGGTTGAGCATACTGTCTGCACATGTATGAATACGTTTGCAGGAGCACACATGTGTGGGTGTGTCACTGAATCTGTTATGCAGTATTGTTGGTGTAGCATATCTTAATTATCTCAAAATGTCTAACCTGTATACATTGAGCGGTTCAAGCAAACCTCATAATCCAAACTCGTAACAGATTAGTTTGGATTCTCTGTCTTCCGAGCTTTGATTTTCCCCAGCCACAATTTGGCAATGGGAGATGATAGCTGGTTGTTGCCAAGTTACAAAAGGTGAAAGGTTAAGGAATGCCTCTCCCTGTGATGGTGTTTTCAGAGTAGGCCAGTAAAAGTACCGCTCGCTCCTGGATACTTAGAGCATGCTTGTCTTAGCAAGGAATCAAACAATGATGATTTGGCTCTGTCTCCTGTTTGACTCTTGTCTCTCAGTCTGTGTCTTCTCTCTCACTCTCAAGGTTTTATCTCAGTGCTCTCTAACTTGTCTCTGCTTCTTCATCCCTGGTTTGTCTCTGTCTCCCCCTGGCTTTATCTCTGTGTCTCTGTCTTCACTTCCTCCTTGTAATTCTTTCAGCCCAGACACACCAAAAGGACATCAAAGAACTAGTGGTGATGAAGGCTAACTGTTGGGTCACCTAACGTCATCTATGTCTTGACCAAAAAGTTGCACTTGAAAACAATGCAGAGACAACAGCCAACGGTCAACTAACACATGAGTTCTGTGCCTGTATGAGAGGAAATAACTGTCCATAGCAGCAGGCTATTTGTCATTCATAAAGGGAAACCAACCGTGACTGCTTAAGAGCTCAATGGCCAAAAACATAATCTTAGCATTTATAACATGTTTCTTGATCTCACTTCCTCTTGATTTTAGTTGTTTGTTTGCTTTTTTCACTTCCATTTCTCTTCATGTGCATTGAGCTGAACTGCCAGTCAGAGTCATCTCTCTCACTGACTGGCTTTGCTGGGTCCAACAACAATGTGTCATCCTGAATTGACCGAAAAACAGTCGACAAGGGCTGACTATTGCCAATGGCACCAATTGGCCCACACCACAAAAACTAGGGTAAAAAGCACTCAGTGATGACCCGACATTGACCAATGGTGGACCATCAGCTTGGTGTGTCAGGGCCTTTTCTTTCTGCCCTCTTAACCTCCTCACATTTTACTGGTTGAATTGCTGCTGTATGCTTTAACAGATTGTTCTGTCTAAAATAGTCTACTACTGCATGAAAGCCAACAAAACATCACTAGTCCAAGAACATGCATGCACAGACACACACATACTCACGCAGGCACATGGCAAGGTCAGTCATACTTACTAAACATTCTAATTCAAACATAATCAGAGAGCTGAAGAAGATCTGACAAGGTCTGAAGTTCTCACAGATGTTCTCACAGATATTTTTATAAAGGGCAAGCTCACAAAAAAAAAAACCTGAGACTGACAACCAAACCTATAACATCCAAGGTCCACGAACCAAAAATGATCTTTGGCAGCTTTTCTCTCACCAGAAAATGACATTTTAGTCTATACTTGGTGTCAGGTATCATCCGCATTTCACTGATCAAGTAGTTATCCCACTGCTCATCTCTGTCTCGCACAACCTCCTTCTCCTTCTGTCACTCCCTTCCTCTATCCATCTCTCTTACCCACACACACACAGAGACCCAAGGTCATTATGGAGGGCCGCTGAGCCAAAGTTGATCAGAGAACACAGGGAAACATAACCCAAAAAACCCAAGAAGCATGATAAGTAGCCTTTTACATGGTCTGATATTATCATATTCATGCCTCATTCATAACAGACAAGCTGATCAAAAAAACCTCGACTTGTTCCCAAAGGTCATCTTCGGGTTCACTGTAGGTCAACCCAACCCATGAAAGCTGAGGGTCATGGGAAGCTGCAGCTCTTGGCTCGACTGGATAGGAACTTCACTGACAGGTTCTCTTGGAGGATGTTTGTAAAATGGCCGACCACTGATACCACAGCAAAGAGCAGCACTCGGTGACTGTGCCGTACATCCTGGGCCAAGGACATGGCGAGCACATCATGACCAATGATCTGAACCAGGGAGGAGGCACTGAGGAAGGAGTGGAAGAGTGTGGCCTTTACTCTGGGTTTGGAGTAGGAGAGGATGTGTGTGTGCATGTGTGTGAGGGAGAGCAAAGAGAGAGTATGTGCCTGTGTTTTAGTGGGTTGAATTGGTTTGATTACATTTGGAGATAGCAATCAGCTCCCTTCCACTCGCTGCTTTATTGTGTTTGATGTCCGATGAGCATCCAGACGGAGCAGCTCAACACGCATAGCCTGCTAATGTACACACGGACACGCTCACACACACATGGCAGAGAGGAATCTCAGAGAGGGCACCATTTAACTGGCATTTTCTGAGTTAGGTCTCGTGTTTTATCCCTGCGGTGCCAACACTTTGTCTGTGGCGCTAGCGACACAGGTGAAAATAAAAAAAATAAAAAATAGCCGGACACCATCTGTTAGTTGTTTGTCTGTCTGCATCAGTCTTCTCATTTTTTGGTGGCAAGCGGTTTTATTTGTAAGTAAACACATTTGGAAATGCTCTGTCACTGTTTAGGGTGGGAAAGAAGTGTGTGAGTGTGTCTGTGAGTGATTGTGGCGGGGAGGTAGGCTACAGCTCACACACACACATGCAAATGTTTGACTCGATGCCGTGGAAACGGGGCGATGTTTGGTCCTGATAGTTTCTCTCTCTCTTTAATTGTGGGGAAATGGGTTTCAGATGTTACTGCGCGACTGATCACTTTGGGCCCCGCTCGGCCCCGTCATGTCCTCCCAAACCACATCAAGAAGCCCGGAGCTGATGTGGGACGATAGCAGCCCAGCGAGGGAGGCCCGCTGTGGGGCTAAAATGCTCCTCTGGGTGCCCTTGCAATAACAGGATCCACATTAGCAGTAGCCGTATGATCTGTCTGCTAAGCTAGGCCGTGTTGCTGCCTACTGTGTGATATGCGATGCTACTGCACAAAAACAACAAATCAAGCGTGATTGGAGCAAATGATTTCCGGCTGTAGTTTGGTGAACGTAGCTTGTGTCAGATGTCTTTGATATCTGATATGAGTAACTATTAATGTTAAAATGAATGCTGGTGTTAACGGCTTGTTTGTACGCCTGCTACACAGAAGGGGTCATGGGTCAGGGCCATCCACAGAGCTGTATATCAGGAGCTTGCAGCCAGTTAGTGCCTTGAAAAGGGACTTTTAAGTAGGCCAAATACTTGACCACACAGCAGCTTTATGAGCTGAGATACTAGTGTTTACTTTTTCCTTCCCAGGTTTATATTTGTGCTGAAAACCAATTTAAAAAAACACACATAAAGCTACATCAAAGATTTTATGAATACAATCAAACTAATGAAAACTGTCCTCCACATATTTTCAGCACCTGTTGAAGAGATGGTAGATCACTGTGGGTGTAACAAACCCACATTCCAGTAATAGAGCCTTTTGGTTGCTTTGGTTTGTTTTCCTTGGATGACTCCTTACCCCTGGGTGAGGACTCTGGTAATTCACATGGGAGAATGTAGGGGTTGATGTCATGTGTTCCAGCTTTAAGAGCGGGAGAAAGAGAAAGACACAAAGACGGAGGAAAGAGGGAAATGTGGGATGCAATGCTGCCCTCTGCTGTTGGCTAAGACAAGAATAATATTTGACTTTTGGACATAAAAACAGTCTGTTTTTACAAAATAATGTCTGGCATTTAAGGGTCTTCCTCACATGTACAAAACCTATATGAAAACCAAATCTTGTGACAAACCTCCGCTGTGTTGTGGTGAGAAAAATGCATTTACTGAAGCACTGTACTCACAATTCTAAGGTATTTGCACTTTACTTGAGTAATTACTCTTCATTCTTCATTCTTCCGCTACTTATCAAAGTGTGTTTTCTGTGCTGATGTGATGGTGGGATGGAGAGAGAAAAAGGAGGAGGAGGATGTGGGGGGGGGGGGGGGGGGGAGTTAGATAGCCACCAGTTGATAGAAATGTATCAGCCAGCTGGCCAGCAGCCGTAGAACTATGGAGCTCTCCCTGATCTCTGGCTCAGAGAAAATACAACAGCCAGAGGCTAGAGGGGGGCTGAAAAGGGTCTATTTGCATTGCAGCTCACAGGGCAGTCGTGTTTTGTTGCCATTAGAATGAATATTACTAAAGAGTATTTTCTTTGACAGTGTACAATGGAAGAGCTAGTGATTTTTTTTTTTTTTTTTTTTTAAATTTGTGAGCTGGACTCGCACCTGCAATTTGCAGACGTTTTACTTTGTGTGGTGGTGAGCTCTTAATGACTGTTTGAAGTACAATAAAATCCAAGTGAATGGGATTTACTCAAATAAATATAATGCAGAACCCACCGTTTTATTTTGAGTTTATAAATTCACAGAAACCAGGTCAGATCACAGTGCCTCTGCCCTGTGGGCATGATAAGCCCACAGACAAAAACATAGAACATCTGTTACCCATATTTTGTGAACCTTCCAAGAGGAGCAATCCAGGGTTACTCTAAGAAGGTCATCATCACTTCAATCTTTGTCTCTTTCCAACCCCAGCTCTCTCCGTCCTCCTCCTGCTCTCTTTCAGTAGCTCCTATTGAGCATCAAAGCCTTGACACTCTGGTCCTATGGAGCAGGAATCTCCCGACTGTGTAAACAGCACTGCAGTCCCTCCCAACTGTGAGACAGATTGGATTTGAACCTGCGTGTGAACCTTAGCAGCTATACTGTCTTTAGCTAGAGGGAAATGAGGGTATGAGTGGAAAGGGTTCATCTTGTTTTAGGACGAAATTACCTAAAGCATAAATACAGCATGGATGAAGACTAACCACTTTTTGAGGCAAGGTGTGTGGCATCATCTCACAATGTATATATGGGAGCAAAATACCATTCTCCACAGATGAGGGTGAAATATAAGACACATTTAAAATATATTTAAAAAAATAAACCCATATAACAAAGTGTTGATGCATTTATATGTGCAAAGTAGTGAAGATAACAGGTAATGCAGATTTAAAGTGCTGGTGCATTTGTTTGCATATGTATCATCCCATGGTGAGGGGATGGAGGGGAGATGGTGGGTAGCAATTGGAGAGTATTCAAAGCTCTGATAGCTTGGGGGCAAAAAATAATGCACCATTGCAATTCGCTATACAGTATTGTGGATGGATCATACTAGAAAAACTAACATATATATTTAAACATGTCAGAAATATTGGAATTTAGACTGCTTCTGTGAAGACAATTAAAAGATTGTACCACTTGTAGTTGTTGTTATTTTCAATCATTCTTTTCAGTAAAATAATCTTTTGTGTCGTCTTTGTCTGGAGAACTAAGTGTGACATGGTCTGCCAGACAGAGACGAGAGGATGAGAGGAGAAGGGGAGGAGAGGGTTTATTTTGGAAGAACAAAGAGGGGCTGGTGGGACTACCAACAAAGGCAGGGGTTGATGATGAGCAAAAAGAGAGTGCGTGTGTGAGCGGGCAACAAAGGGAGTGTGTATGTGTGTGTGAGTGGGCAACAGAAAGGGAGTGTGGATGTGTGTCTGTCATGGTACTATCTTAGGCACTTTCATGAAGTGTGGGTTTTGTCTAGTGAGGACTTGGCACAGAGGATCAACCCCACCTATGTATGTACATGCAAACACTTAAGTGCACAGGTGCGCACACGCACACATACAAACACGCACCACAAATATTAATACACACACTCACAAGGCTGATTATCCTGCTAAAAAAGAACATATTGCTTAACATCCGGACAAGGGCGCAGCCTGGTGGGTATGAAGAGTAATGTCATCCCAGCTGCATGGATCAGAACATCTGCACTTCATGAACTCTAGGGCTAACGTGAATGTCCACTAAATGGGTTTCCATCAAAACTGTTCTTTTTTCTACCTTGTATGACAGTATTTGTGGCATTTAATGTGTCTCATTTGGCACCTTACAATTGTACATAAGTTAAAACACATTTTCCATCAGTTCGCCTTGAGAGTTGCACAGCTTTGGAAACTTTGGATCTCACCTTGAATTTAAAGTACTGTGGGTTTGCCACAACATGGGTTTGTCAAGATGGAACCACTAGAGTGTCCGTCAGAGGTCGTTATAATACATAATCACCATGAAGCAACTCTCACATGCTGTATTTTGTCCAAGGAACAGAACAGGACATTCAATTGCCTCAGGCTGGCCTTGGGCTTAATTCTGTGATATTTCGGGAACAGTCTCTCTGATTGAAAAACACTTCAAAATATCTCAGTAAATGGGAACTCCTGTTGTGCACTAATAAGAACATTGTGTATTGGTACCAGAAACAAACCTATTTTATTATACAATCCTACTAGTATGTGATGTTATTGTAATATTAGCTCAAACGATCATTAGAGACTTCATTGCCAGCGAAACACTGTACAGTAAATATTGTTGTATTTTGAAATTACATCCAGATGAGCAGGTCTGTTTGATTGTGTGTGTGTGTGTGTGTGTGTGTGTGTGTGTGTGTGTGTGTGTGTGTGTGTGTGTGCATGTTTGTGCATGAGCGGGAGATGGAGACTATGTCTGTGCTCGTCCCCATCCGCCTTTTGGCTGCACCAGATAAGAGCATCAAAGCGTTTGAATGCTTATCATACCCTTGTTCTAATTATAGCAGTGAGCCACAACAGTACAGGACAGAACTGCAGGCTGGTTTTGTGTGAGAGGACAAACCTGCATCCACTCATAACTGCGTGTGTGTGTGTCTGTGTGTGTGTGTGTGTGTGCGTGTGAGAGAGAGAGAGAGAGAGAGAGAGAGAGAGAGAGAGAGAGAGGAAGATCGTAGCCTTTGATCACCTGGCTGTGTCTGATTGAATTGGTGCTGCATTAAAGCCTTGTTTTGATATCGCTGTTTTTGTCTTTTGTTACAGGATTCAATAGGAAGCAGCAGGTGGGTTTGTTTAACACCAGATGCTGCTTTTGTGTTGTTACATGTTACATGTGCCTGAACAGGGTGGCCACATTAGCTTTGTCATCTCCTGCTTCAAAGCTGGTGGCCATCATTTGTTTTAACTGACTACTTGTTAATATATCCGGTTGTGCATTAAAGGACAGATATCTGAAATTGGGATATGTCTTTAATTTAACTACATAAGAATGAAAACATATATAAGAGAAAAACAATGAAGCATCTATGTAGCATGTAATATTGTTGTACTATATATTCATGTTATATTTTTGTGAGATCATCATATGTTTCATCTATTAAATCTACAAAGTAACTTGCAACTATAGCTGATGACAGTAGTGGAGTTGAAGTTGCAGTAATGCCCTGTTAGCATAGTGGAGGAGAAGCATAAAGTTGCAGAGAATAGTAGTTCTCAGGCATGGAAGCCAAGAACTGCTTGTGATTATTATTATTTTAATGGTGTTATCTTGAGACTACAAGTCAATCATTTTGTTGTCTTGAGATAACGAGATAATCAACCTGTTATCGCGAGACAAGAAAAGGTTGTTTTATTTTGTTATCTCGAGATAACGAAATAATCACAGAAAGGTCATATCCACTAATTTGGCTACTTTTGATGTTTATCAGAGACCAGAAGTGCCAGCATGCAGAGATAGGGCCTTGACAAGTGTAGTAACTGATTTAAGCTGAACATGTCAGATCAAGGAGTAGCCATTATTAATCAAGGCATCAGACTGTACTTCAATCAATGTCTAACATAGGCAGAAATTACACTTCGTCTTTCTAGAGAAAACATTCAGATTATTTAAGGAGAAGATTAGCCTGACTGCAACTAATCAAATGAACCAGACACTCATTTTGGAGTTCTCCATAATTATCCCATGATTTTGAGGTAACAAGTTGTTATCTTGCGATAAATTATGTCATTATCTCAAGAAGTCTGCCTTTAGTTTTCCCAAGTATTGACATCAATTAACCCATTATCAAGAAAAACAAGCTTTGTCATCTTAGGAAAACAAAACGATCTTGTGATCTCAAGACAACAGCATTAAAACAACCAAACAAAAAATTACAAGTACAACCGTTCTTGGCTTCCGTACTCAGGTACAAAAACCCATTATTAACATTTGTACCCAACTACAGTACTGCAGTCAATGTAGTTACTCTTCATCACTGTGCTTCTGTCAATTCTGTGACATTTTTTAATGGCAGCAGATTTGAATCACAGTCATACAACCCAGCATCACAGGGGGGAAGTAAACATGCACAAATGTATCTTCTCAATTCTAAGTTTATTTTAGTGTAAGCAGCTTGACGCAGCTGTAAATTTGCATATTTCTCAATGAGCGGACGACTCTTCTTGATATATGAACTGCCCCATTCAGTGGTGTTAACAATGTTGCTTTGTCATGGATGGGAAAAATGTGAGAATATCTGGTAATGGTGTGTGTGTGTGTGTGTGTGTGTGTGTGTGTGTGTGTGTGTGTGCGCGCGCAAAAAATATGAGCAACTCCATGGCCATGCAGCTGCAGACGAGGGGAGGAGAGGCAGCTCTTTTCCAAGTCTGTGACATTGACAGTGGCCCACCTGTTTGTGTGTATGAGTGTGTGTGTGTGTGTGTGTGTGTGTGTCTCTGTCTTTCTGTCTCTGTGTGTCTCAGTTTGTATGATCCCACCTGCCCCTCTCTCACTCTGCCCCTCTCTCAATTGCATTTTGTCTCCACCTGCCTGTGTCAGCCATGCTAATCCCTCTCACCGGCCTTGACAGACACATCTGCGATAAGACACGACACCCAATCCCTTTAGAGCCGTTTGATCTGCATAGCACACACACACACACACACACACACACACACACACACACACACACAGAGGCAGATTCTCTTCTAAATGCAGACCAAAACAGTCATGAAAGATTGTTTATTATGTATTCAACTTAGAGCTTTTCAAAACAAAAACTTTTGATTTCAGCCATCTTTCATAAGAAGATGAGGGTGGATGTGTGTCAACTGAAGTAATAAAGCTTTTCTTATCAGTTATCATTTATATTTGTGAAAGTATATGTATGCTTTGCTTATATGCAATATGCTTACAGGGCTGTAAACATCCTCTCAATATATAAATTACAGTAAAAGGCTATTGTATTCATCTTGTAAAGGGGTTTCATTACTGAAATAGCACTATGGATGAATTGACAGTTATGCTTCTTATGCAACAGGAATATATTTTACTCTTACAATGTTATAGGTATGTGAACAAAAACTTCTGTTGGTTAATTTCACCATGTGCCCCTTGTCGGTGAAGTTTGTGTTGAAACATGTTCTGAGTTCTTTTTCTCTTAACATCCTCACAATTTTTTGCAATTGTTATTATGTTAATTAGCATATAGCTTTGATTTTTATTAAATATTACCATTACCACTTTACTATTTTTCATGGGTGTGTCTTTGTTGTATATCACAACCATGTTCACAACAATAAAACCACCAAGGATTTAAAGCTGTATCTTTTCCCCGTTCACTCCCACTGTCCTGCTGGCACACCCCGAGCTAGTTGACGGGAGAATTCTGTCACTAAAGCTAATATTAGTCAGAAGTCTCAGAAACCTTCACTCCTCCTCTCCTCAGTCACTCTGCCTGATATGTCATCCCACAGTTTCACTAGAACTAATTAAATGTTAGGAATGAGGTGGTGAAGACTCCTGCTGACAGGATGTGTCACCAACAAGCCTGACAAATATTTCCACTCACATTCTGGGTTGATGTGTAGTTGGATGTGACTGCCCTCCAGTGGTCAACTTGTGGCATGTCCATCCCAAACTTCAAGATTAGGAGCATACAGTCCATGTTTGGGGAGTGTTTCAGAATTGTTGGCTGTTTGAAAAGACATGTCTCTGCTTCCAGTACTTCTGACATAGTCTGCTTTACAGGTTTTAATTTGACTGCAAGTACTGAATGTGTTCAAAGAAAAATGTTTTAATCAAACATTCATCAACCACCTTTGAAAATCTTGAGGTCCTTTACACCTTCTACAGCTTTCACAAACAGAGTGCAAGTGTGGTGGACAAAAAGTGTTGCCTTCTTAACAGATGTGACATTTGTTTTTCGGAAAGTAAAATAAATGGATAAATAAATAAATGGGACCTTTGCATCACTTTAATTTCTAACTGTTTTTGAGGATGCAAAATGGAAGCTTCAAAAAAATATGAAACGAAATTTCTTAAGCCTATCAATCTGGTATTATGGGTACCCTAGTGCCCTGAATAAACTATAATAACACCCTTTGGTCCCAAAGATCTTTACATAACTAGATAACAAGACAGACAACTTGAATGAAGATTTCAAAGTCAATTAGGAGCCACAACATTTTGTGACACACTGACAGAGGGTTCAGTGATTAAGAATGAATGTATTGTGACCAGATCAGGTAAAAAACCCTTGGAGAATTGAATATGGGTAATGCAGAAGACCACAGAAGTTGTTGCAGTTACTACACTTGCACCAAAACACCACCAGGAGGCAAACTTGCCACAGGAAATGGAGAGACAGAACTTTCTGAATGTTCTCCCTGTAAGTACATCCTTACATAATACAGAATATGCACACAGCAGCTGAAATTTTTGATGATGTTTTGCTTTTTTTCCCTGTCAGCTCGGTCAGCAGAAGCCTTTGATAACCAAGTCTATATGAGCAAAGATGTTGAGTTTGATACTGATGGAATATGAATAAATCATCCCAGATTAGACACACATGAGGATGGAAAAGTATAAGGATGGCGCAGTGTGTTAGAGAGGAGAAGATGAAAACAAGGCAAGTGTTGCAACTGATAACTTTAAAATGTGCAGTTTATATTCTGACTGACCAAATGTCCTGAGATTTACAGTACAGACAGTGAGTTTTTCAGAAGTTGTTTATGTTCCTTTTAACATCAGGGTGAAATTCATGAAGTACAGAAATGACTAAATTCATATATTTTGGATGTGTTGACAGCACTTGGTGTTCTGTACGTCTGCTTGACTTACACATCAGGTGATCTCTCCATCCTGACATGAATAATCTGAGTGAACATCTGGACCAGAAAACAACAACACCTTGGTGGAGATAGTGTTGTTGTTGCATTGTATTTATTGTAGGTGATTCTTCATTTCTTTAAGTTTGTATCATGTTTTGTTTGTATGTTAGATTTTCTTTGATCAGTTGGTGCCAGATTTATGTCGCATGGCTGCTACAACATCACAAAGTCCCATTCCCAACAGGATTAATAGTGCTGTCCATCTATCAGTCTACATGTCTGTCTATGTTCCACTCTTGCCTCCATCCTGCTTGTTGTGTCTTCCCTTGCACAGGTTATTTTTAAACCCAAGTGCTTCTGTCCTCCTCTCCCAGCCTCTGACTTTTCTATTACTGTACATGAGCCTTTCACCTCTTACCTCTCTTACCTTTCTCCTGCTACTCTCATTCCTCCTCTGTATCTTGAGCAAAAATGTGTCAAAAAGCAGTTCAAATATTTGATGTAATTGAACTTCCCTAAATAATGACCTCAGCAATGTAACTGTCTTGCACAATTAGTTTTAAAAAAATGTTTAATTCCACCCCAGTGTGCGCTTATATGTTCACAATATACAGGTTCTCCTCTGTAAATACCCCACATTTACAGTTGTAACTTTCACACACTTATTGCTGTGCTTGTTGGATCATTATGTTCTATGATACATGGCCGATTTTGTTGTAATGCCCAACAGTGTCCCCAAAATCCCATAATTTCTAAAGCTTACTTTGGAGAGAGCTGGTATAAACTCAGATCAGATGTGAACTGTATTAATTTTTAAAACAGTGAGCTGGGAAGGGTGCTATATCATAAATATTTTGTCAATAAGGTTAGAGCTAAAATAAACTGCATTTTCAGTAACTTTGCATTGAATCATGTTTTTCTTTTCCCCTATGAATTTGCTCTAGATCTTTATCAGGCAATCAATCATCTAGCAACAAATACTTGCAGCATTAGATGAACATACATTGTGTATTGTGCCCTTTTTCTTACATGACAAAATACATGGCCACTTTTGATGATTAAAAATACTGAGAGAAAATATTATGCTAACATGTTTTAATATTAATTTAGTAGCACTTTAGTTAGTTTTTCTTTTTCTTTTCTTTTTTTAACATAAATCATGGATCATATGTCTAGCATGTGATTCGTTCCCCAACTCCGCAGCTCCCATCAATCCTATTTTGGATCGTTCATTTTTCTGACCCACAAACTTTGCTTTTATTAGTATACTTGTTCCAATCAAAGCAGACATCAGAAAGCTCTGATAAGCCCATTATAAATTACTGAATCTGCCCAGCACCAAACAGCAAAACCACAAGCTGATGAACATAGTGAAGCATTTAACAGCTTAAGAACCAGATATCTCTCTTAGGAGTTGGTGGGAACCAAAACCAGAGCTAAAAGGAGAGTAAATATTGGACTTAAATTACTCAGTTGGTCAAAAACAAAACTGCAATTAAATGCTAAAGTTGCACTATGTCTGCTGAATGAGTAAATGGGCAATTGTTTGTTAAGACATTTGCTCTAATAGGTGATAATGAGTCAGTGTTTACAGCTTAATCTTCCAGGTTAGACTGTACATTCTATGTACTTGGCATCCATTAATTTTGTATTCAAAACATATATTTAATTTAATTATTTAACTGACACAATAGTATATGTTGAAATGTATGTGAAAGCCTCCATAATCACATTTTTTTGTTTGTCTTTAAAGGAAGAATAAAACTCTGACACAGAAAGCAAACCATTCTCATTTAACTTCCAATGACTCTACCAAATGCTCCCTGTCTCTCACTCCCTCATCCCCAACCTTATGATTCTTTTCTTTTTCCCCTGGTACCTACAGTAAACACTGATATATAATGGAGCCAGGAAAGCTTAATGCGTCATGTCTAATACACTGAGCTTATTCCTCTGTAACATCCTGTTGCGTTTTGTTTGATTTGTGATGAAAGACTTCCTTTTGATCACCATCTGATTTATGTTGTGTTGGATCAAACGTTGGCATGATCAAACGAGTTCGTGTGAAATGAGCAGCACTTTACACTTTTGGAACATTATTGTCTTTCATCTTAATTTGCAAAGTTTGGGTTAAATTACCTTCCTACTCTGGGTCTTTAATCTTGTTACAGTGGCATTAGTTGAGTATTTTAACAGGTGTTTCTGACATCTTATAGATGGTGATTGTCAGGACTGTATTAAGTTAATCATCATTGAGATTAAGAGGGTGTTGATAATAATTAGATTATGCTGAGGGTGTTTGTTGTGGTAAAAGTGATGACTTGTGATGATGATGGCAATGATGAGTGTATGGAAAATTGGGAAATATGCAAATTATTTGATTTGTTTTTAGTTTGTGTTACTTGAAAAGTAGAGCAAAAACAATGCCTAACAGATGCAATAGATCTGCTCCTACCTCTTTTACATTACAATAAACTTATTTCACATCGCCTATATGTTAGTTGTACTGTGCTGAATTCAATAAATTCACACTCTTATCAACTGCATTGTATCCCTTGGGAAATACAGTTTCTCACTATCCACTATCCAATCTGACAAGACATCAGATACAAGTGGAGGATGACAGGAGTTCAGTCAAACCGTAGAAACCACTAGTGGGATTGGAAGAAAAAAATAAGACAGAAAAGAAAAGCTATGAATAGCTATCTCTCTAATGTCTTTCCATATATCTAAAACATGCATCCCAGGTGGAATTCAGCTAATAAAATGATTGTTACAGCAATAGAATATCTCAAAATGTAAGCAAATGCAGATTCAATATTTCCATACATAATATAGTTGGAATTTCAATGAAGTGCGATATAGAACAAGTTAGCAGAATGTCATTAGCGTACAAGTATTAACAGGTATTTATCACATAATCCTTCACAATTAAGTGGAATGGCAAAGCCCATTCTGATGATTCCACAGACTTGCAGTGCTATTTGTATCTGTTTCCACTTCAAGCTGAATGGAAAGATCAGGCAGCAGTCATGTAACTTAGTGGAGGGGTGCCAGTTCTGCTTAGGGTAATTGGATCTCCGATTGAGTTTCCTGAGACATACGTGCAACGCTACAGTCACTGGGTGTGGGATTAAAAGTGTGGACAACAACACTGAATCACTGCTGCAGCAAGCAAGTGGTCATTCCATTATTTCAAGTAAAGTAAGTGCCAGTGATGATGTTTCTTCTCTGGAAAATGATCTCAGAGCCTGGCATCAAGCGTACTATGCATAGTTCAAATTTCAAGCTTAGTTTGCCCAGAGCTGGCACAAACACTGTGCAGATTTCTTTCCAGCGTCTCTACAGAGAACATTCTTATGTGAACCTAAGGGGGAAATAATGTTTGTGTGATTTCAAATAAGTTAAAACTAGTTTAGTAAGCCTTGTTTGACACCATTACACTATTGCACCAACACGTTTTAGAGACAAATCACTATGTGAACAAAATCGGTGATGGAGCAATTTAGTTTGATCAAGGGCCACCATATTGGTTAGCGATACCCGAAGATAAAAAGGCAGCAAAAAACCTTAATACTGCATAAAGTTAGAAATATTGTTTTCTGCTTATGAGCTTGATTTTGATGTGTGAAAATATGTGAAATGTCAGCAGGATGACTGTGATTTTAACATAATTATGACTAATCAACATGTCTTTATTGGGAGCACACTGGCCAGTGGTACTAGGGCCTATCAGGTTCAGACCCAGGAACCAAAAGTGTAAGGGCCCTCCTAGCCTACATCTGCAATATGTCACTCAAATGAATACATACTGACCAGGAAGATACTCAAAATGACCACAAAAAGATGTAAAAGAAGTGCAGAAAGACACAAAATAACCAGAAAAGGGAGAAAACAACAACAAAGAGACACAAAACTACCACAATGAGACACACAAGGACCTCTCACAAGTTTACAACAAACAAATACAAAATTACAGACAGATGCGTGACAACACGAAGAGGCTAAACAACTATTACGTCTGTGTGTCTTGCTCCTGTGTAAGAAAGGTGGTAGGGCCTTTTGCATATCTGTGCCCAGGGGCCCACTGTCTTATAATCCATCCATGGGGATACCAACTTAAAGGGATGGTTCGGATTTTTTAAAGTGGGGTTGTACTGGGTATTTATCCATAATCAGTGTATTACATACAGTAGATGTCAGTCGGCACGCACCCAGTTTGGAGAAGCAGGCTGGAGTCCGACGCAGAAGCTAACTGTGGAGGGGTCAACAACAAAATGTATTTTAGCCACCTTAAAAAAAGTCCCACCTAAAAGAATCAAAAATAAGTGTAAGTGTACACTTTATCAAGAGTACTTCCACCTTAAACTTTCTATCAGACAGCCTGTTTCAATGGGGAAGCCTCTAATGGCTTTAGTTCCCCATCTATGTTCTCGTCAAAGCCACCAGACTCCATTGAGAAAAACAGTACTTTTAGCTCACTGAACACCGGAGCTGCTGGTTTACTGCTGCTTTGATCAGATAGTTAGTTTGTGTTATTGTGTGACTTTGGTGAATCCAAATTAAACCTTTAAAACACCAGAGTTACACAACATCACAGCAGCCAGCAGCTCCTGTGACCAACAATATTAAATCACTGTTTTTCTCAATGGAGTCTGGCTTTGAAGAGAGGGATATATTGGCTTCATTTTCCAATTGGAAATCACTGTCTTGACATTAAGGTAAAGCAGTGAAAATACTGTCAGTATACTGATACTGATGTTTTTAATGGGAAGTTTTATTGCTGACCCATCCATAGCAGTAGATTGCTTAGCTTCTGGGTTCCAGCCTGCTTCTTCAAACTGGGGGTGTGAAGACTGACATCTTATACTGTCTATGGATAAGTGCCACATACAACTCCACTTCAAAAAAATAATAACTATCCCTTTAAGGTTGATAATGTGATGTTAATGCTTGTGAATAGACCTCTACACCACATCATTCACCATTTGCTTGTCAGTGTATGGACCTACTTTTCTGACTGCTGACAAGATTGCAGTAAAAAGGCACTGATTTATAGACAGCACTGATTTTCCAGCCTGGACTAGTGTGACCAGAATAGTGCGTCTTAACTGCATATAGGCTATCAAAGGCAGCTCGAGCTAAAAACAACACCCTGAGTGATTGGATCATTGATTGGCTCTCTCATTGGCTGGCTCGGCTGTCAGTCACAGGCTGCACTTGCTGGTTCGTTTAAACCAATGACTTAACGCAGTGGCTACTAATCTTCGTTTATGCTCCAGCCATAGGATTGTGTCGCAGCGTGCCCCTGCTGAGGAGCGGACAGAGCATCTGTTGGAATACAAGTTGACTCTGACAAAAACACCAGCAGCATCCTCGCACCCTGCCTCCCATCCCAGCAGCCATCACACGGAGCAAATAAACGCGTAAATGGAGTTTCGATCGTTGTCGTGACTGTTCTCCATCCGCCTCTCACCCTGCAGAAGACTGCGTTGAAGTTGCAGCAGCATCCATAGCACCGCGGCTCTCTCCTTTGCAGACATGGGTACCGTCCTGTCTATATCCCCGGCGAGCAAGAAGGCATCGATTATGGACTCTGAGGTCGCAGGAGATGGGCTCAAAAACGACAAGAGCCTCAAGCGGCACTCGATGTTCGTCTCTCTGTCCTGGAAGAAGCTGGTGGCCAATTCGGCCAAGAAGAGTGCCAAAAAAGTGACCCCGAACCCGATGCCCGCCCGCGAGCTCCCATCCAGCCAGGTGGCGCAGCTCAACAGCGAAAACATCAGGAAGACGCACCAAACCGAGGAGAAGAAACCCAAAGCGCCGATCCCGGTCCCGGTGCCCACGGTGCCCACGCAGAACAACGATGCTGTCGTCCAAAACGGGAGGCTTTCCACGGTCCAGAAGCAGCCCAGCAGCCTGTCTCTGGTGTCACCCAGGCGGATAGTTATTCAAGCTTCCACCGGGGAGCTGCTGCGCTGTTTGGGGGACTTCATGTGCCGCAGGTGTTTTAAACTGAAGGAGCTGAACAGCGGAGAGGTGATCCTCTGGTTCCGCAACATCGATCGGACTCTTTTGCTCCAGGGCTGGCAGGACCAAGGCTTCATCACGCCGGCTAACGTGGTGTTCGTGTACCTGCTGTGCGAGGACACGATAGAGGACAGCATCAGCAGCCCGGCCGAGCTGCAGGGCACCTTTCAGACTTGCCTCTACCTCGCCTACTCCTACATGGGCAACGAGATCTCCTACCCGCTCAAGCCGTTCATGATCGAAGCGAACAAGGACGTGTTCTGGGAGACGTCGCTCCGGATCATCAACAGGCTGAGTGCCAAAATGCTGCAGCTGAATGCAGACCCGCACTTTTTCACCGAGGTCTTCCAGGACCTCAAAAACCAACGAGACACAAGCGAGACAAACCTGGACCGCTGACAGACAAACAAGACACTGGTGTTTGTTTTTTTTAAGAAGATGAATGTGTTTTGCAGAATCACACAGAGGTGGTTTTGAATGTAAAAGGCCATCGTTGAAGGCTTCTCACGTCTGGGCTGAATATCTCTCTCTCTAATGATGTTACACAACTTCGGTATGGTGTTTAGGCTACAGTGTAGGAGATTTCATAAATGCATGCCAATGATAATATTGTCCTCTTTTGTCTTGTCCCTCTTGAGTGACGTGGGGGTTGATTCCGTGGTAGAGATCTCACAATCTATAAGTGACGCTCAAATCCCCGTTTCATTCATGATTAGCCTACTTTCCGGGTAAGTGAGTGGATGTCGCAGTGAGGCGCAGGTTCCAGGGACCAGAATAGATCTGTGTTTGTAAGAAAGTCGAGAGGCGGAGCTGTCCGAGGTGCTGACCTGTGCAGCCATTTCTACCCCCGCTCCCTGCTATTTACAGTCACCTCGCCACAACAGAGCCATGCGTGGCTTAAGGAGGACCAGAATCAGCCTGGTACACTTTCAGCACATAAGCCTAAGCCTTGTAAGTAGAGGTGTACAGTATATTGTGCTTTTTTAGATTCCCCACCAGCTGATAGGTAAGCTGTTAGACATGCAACAGATAACAGGAGCATGTTCTTAACTGTAGATATTGCTCTATGGGTGACAGAGAAAAACTAGTGTCTGTACTGCAGAGAAGCATCATGCTGTGTATGGCTATCTCCATACCTGTTTTCAGCTTCAACACCACTGATTTCTTCATATAAACCACCACTTTGAATTAAACCTGTTTTGTATTGTACCTGTATGTGAGCAGTTGGATCAGGTTGAATATGAGCGTAGGAGATAAGAATGTATAAACAGAGAAGAGACTATCTTCACCCAGGAATGTGATAAACTGCACTAAATGGGTCCGTAGGTGGCCGGACAGCAAGATTATCAGCCCAGGGCCTCTGTTGTGTATTGCTGTCCAATACATTGCAGATGCCAACATCACTAAGACTGAATGGAATGTACAGTTTTTCAAGAGATTTGGTTTTTAAATCTCATATGTGCCAACTATGAAGCTACTCTTGGCCTGAAACTACGTGGTTTACATGTAAATATCCCACAGTTTAGATTTGCTGTTTGTTTTATTTTTATCTGCCTGTTTTTTGAATGTGACTGTATACAATGTAGTTCAAGCATAACAGAAACAAATAGAGTGTGGCGTAATGGTCAAATGGTATTCCTGCCCTGCTCTGTAAATGTGGGCCTTGGTTTGCTGGATTCAGTTCACTTTCAGTGTAGTCAATTCAGGAAGGATGTTTATATTTCATAATGTAGATACTGAATGTGAAAGTCTCATTATTAAGTGACTATCATTTGCACAATTCATTGCCGTTTCTATAAGCTACAAGTGATTTGACTCCAACTCTGAAAACCAAGCTAATAGGGCAACCTTGACAGTTATTATTCAGTGTTATGCTTCTAAGTAACCATTGTGATGTTGTGTTGTGAACCCATTGCTTGGGAAGTGGAGTACAATGCTGCTATTTTTGCACAGCTGTGAACAAACCCTTGATGTTTTGCACAGTGGTATAACATAATGGTCGTGTGCCAGTGTTTCCTGCCAGGCACTGGAGTGTTTGCCATTAAGTTTGCAGTTCACCAAGTCTCACTCTATACGAAGATCATCTGTGAATTATATATTTTGTAAAGTTCTTTTTTTTTTCCTATATGTCAGATATGGAAAGTGATACTTAGATGTGTGTGTTGTCTGTGGTTGCACCACAGTTGCATTCACTCTCTCTACATGTTAATAAAAGGTCAGTTCAGTAATTGTTTAATATGGTGACCATGATGAAATAAATCCAAACTTCTGTAGGATCTCACCTCTCTCGCATTGTTTTGTTGATAATGCACTATTACCATATATATCTCAATATACTTACTTAATACTTGTGGCCAGTGTTGGGGAGCTACTCTGACAACATAGCTCTGCAGGCTACCAATTACATCACACTAGAAGAGGTTGTACAGAAAGTAAGTACAGAAAAGCTACCTGAGGGGAAAATGTTGTTTGGTTATCTAAAACTACTTAGAAAAAGTAGTTCAAACTACTTTGTTAAAAGAAGAAGAAGAAGAAGAAGAAGAACAGGAAGAAGCTTAAATTGATAATGTCATGTGATGGAATTGTAACAAAATATAATGCAAAAAGTCACATGCAGGCAAATAATGCCCCTCAACTGAGTTTTAAAAAAAGTGCAACTTGTTCAGAAGTCATACATAAACCAAAAAATAATAACCATTCATGAGAGAGTGCAAGGAATGTCAGCTTTGGTTCCATCAGTCAGACACCTAGCTTCAGAAACTGTTCAGGTCGGGATATTGCACCAAGCAGAATTACTCAATTGATCTCTGATCTCTTGTTAATAAATAGCAATAATCTATATTTATGACTGGTAGGAGACCCAGAACATGCTAGAGGATTATATATCTCATCTGGCCTGGAAATGCGTTGAAATCCCCCAGGAGGAGCTGGAAAGCGTTGCTGGGGAGAGGGATGTCTGGAGCACTTTGCTCAGCCTGCTGCCCCCATGACCCAACGCCAGATAAGCAGATGAAAACCAGTGGATGGATGGAATACCTATGACTAATAGTGGTCAAAGGGGCTTAAATTACAGTAGAGGAGCAATGGTAAAATAAAAAAAAAGCCATTCATTCCCTTTTATGGCCACATTTTTTGGCCCAATTGTTCATAGTTTCAGTAGTAAATTACACAAAAAATGGCAAAAGCAACTTGTATCACTATGCAAATATGAATGTAGTTTAACTACCCGTCTAATCACACATAGTTCACTACATGTACACTGTGCGTAATCCACGTTTGTATCTTGAATCTCTCAGTTTGCTGAAGCAGTAATTATCTTGGACAGCCTCTTATCCACTCATACCACCCACTAATCCGTTGATTTGCAGGGAACCCTTGAGACACAGTTATGCAATAGAAATAAGTCCATGACGAATATGTTTACTGGGATGATACCATAGTCTACCATAGGACTGAAGCTCAAGAGACTCCATAGGTTGCCATGAAACAAAAACTAAAAAAAAAAAAAAACCCGGAGGTATTCTTTTATTTAAACATTTTTTAGAAATACGGACACAAAGGATGTTTCATATCCTGATGCGTTTATAGGTATATAAGCAAATGGAAGTTATACAGTGTATCTATATGACCTGCTACATTTCATCCTAGAATATCTTACAGTTGATATACCTGTGCTGCAGCCTGAGCGCAGTAGAGTAAGCTGACACATATAAAGGATATTTTTGGTGTGCATGTCCTGGGTATTCTAAATGGGGCCACATACTGAAATGGGAACACAGACACCAAACAATAAGGAGGTGAATTACAAAAATATGTCAGGAGGAATCTGCATGCATCAGTCTGGTCTCAAACTATCACACACATTATTATTAATAGTGTTTTTTTAAAAATATGCAAACCTGAGGAAATATTTTAAAACAGTCTTTACTTGAGTTGCATTTACATTATAACGAAACAGATGAAGACGCTTCCTTAGTTTAAAGCAGAGGTACACTGTTGATGTGCAGTATCAGAGAATGGAGCTGAATTGATAAGGGTTTCCTCCTGTTTTTTTATGAATAAGCCACGTGGGCTGGAGGCTTCCTTCATGTGATTGGTTAGAATCTGCTGCAGTCTCAGAACTGTCTGTGACTCTCTCTCTCCCTATCTGTGTCTGTCTTATAGGGACATACAGTATCTATTTACAGAGAAAAAATGAAGAAAAGGCGGACAGAAAATAACACAAAAACCATGACAGAAAGGGGGCAGGAGCGAAGGTAGAGAGAACGTACAGAAAACTGAACCAAAGGGAGGTGGATGAGAACACAAAGAGGGATAGAGAGGAAAGAGACAGACAGGTTTCCATTTCATTCATCTACTGCCATCTAATGTCAGTCTGGTGATGATAAAAAACAGGGTCAATTAATTCTTTTCAAAATGACCAATGAAGGTGAAACTGTAGCCACACTAAGCTTTAATGCTGCTCTTAACTCAGCTCTTTAAAGTCTATTTTGACTGCAAATTGTTGCATGTGAATGGATTCCTAGCTTCCAGTTTTACATTTTTTGTGTACCAGTGTGTTGACTTTTTAAGGGAAGGGTTCATTTTTAATAGGCTCTACTCACATATTAACATGACACTTGTGCAAAACGTGACGTTTGATTGAACAGTTTCTCCTGGCATCGTAAAATATGAGATAAGCTTCAGTTTGAAAATCAAAATCTTTATCTGCTTTATATGTTTTTGAATGTTGCATGACATCCATGTAGTCTAACTTCCATGTGACCTAAATTGTTATACATTCACCTGCGTGACCTCTGAGGTCAAACAGTTGAGGGAACCAGTGGAAAACAACACGTCACAATGGTCAAAATAGCTTTCTCGCAGTAGTTTTGTTTTCCTTTTTCCGAGAGTATTTACAGGATGACTTCATGGCAGAATCCTGCAGCAGCGTTATGTAACAGCCTCCCAGCGCAGTTTTGTGAGCCTTCTCTTTATTATTAAGATTCAGCCCAGGTCTCCTGCATATCTGTCTGCCAGCCTGCCTTCTGCATTCTTCTCCGCCGTGTCTCTATAGTAACGGGTAGGTAAGTGAATGAGAGCTGGACAAAGTGAGCTGTGTGGGGCTGAGCGTGGGCTGAACCACTGCACACCACATACACACTGTGTTTATCAATAGAAGACATGCACATAGTGTTTGTGAGCGTCTGTCGGTGCAGGCATGTCTCTGACTACTCCACATCCAGCCGCTCTGTCTTTTCTGAGTTACCTTTTCCTGGATTTGTCCTCTTTATCTTACCATCGGTAGCAAAAGGGTTACTGTTCATCCTCTGCATTATTAGTGTCAGACTTTCACTTCCACGAAAGTGTATACATCATAATCACATTGTTTATCACACTCGGTGTGTGTAGGCTGCAGTCATACTGAAGAACTGCATTTGCATTCTGTGTTCTGTTTTCTATTAAGTAATGCTGTGAAGTGACTCACTTAAAGGTCTTGTGTCTGAATGTGTTCTAGGACAGTCTGTCTCGCAGCACACGTTCCCTTGAACTAGAATCGGCAGGTTTAAAGGGAAAGTATGCCCATTTTGAAAATTCATATAAGTTATTCCTATAAAACAGTCCAAAAATACTTGCAAACATAAACAACTCTCTGAAATCCAAAAACAAGAGTGATAAACTCAATGTGTTTTGCCTTCCGTGTTGTAATTAATAGGTTCTTGATAGATATGTTTGCAACATGATGTATAAAGCTATGTTAAATTAGGAATAGATGTTTTTAGCTATAAGGTATTATCATGAAGTAAATGTTGACTGTACATTGTAATGGTTATAGAATAATGACAAAATCAGCATTTACATTGGTTCCCTATAAGCTTCACTTTCACTAAATTCTGCCGTCCACCTTGTTCGCTCTATAGCTGTCAGTAGTTATCTCCAGTCACCAGAGAGTATCACTGTAAGTTCACTGCAGTTATTATCCCCAGTGGTGAAAATGGCAAACAGTGGAAAACAAATTGCAGTGTGACCTGAGTTCTTGGTAGTTGCTAGGCTCTGAGAAAAGTGGAAACAATCCAGTTGTCTTTGGGACAGCAGCACCAACATTAATTCTGTACCACTTGGAAAAGCTACTTGTCCCCCACAAGTAGGAAAGTTATCTGTTTCCACTTTAAAAGTTGAGGTGCCTTGCTACATTTCAGATGTCTATGAGCTGTTAGCAGTTCGACTAATGAGACATTTCCCATCCAAACATGGTATCATTTGACCAGTGGTGTACAGTACCTAAATGCATTTACTTGAGTACTGTACTTAAGAACAATTTTGAGGTACTTGTACTTTACGTTAGTATTTCCATTTTATGCTACTATACTAAACTACATTTTGGGGGCAAACATTGTACTTTTTATTCCATTGCAGTTATTTGTCAGCTTTAGTTACCAGTTACTTTGCAGATTTATGTTGTTAATGCAAAATATAGATCAACTAATAAATTATGATTTATTATTGTAGGTTAAGGCACAGAGCAATATATAAAATATTTAAAATGTGTTCCACTTTTACCAGCTGCAACATTAAAGTAATGAACACATTAATGCATCAATAATTGTAATGCAATATATATATTATTGTAAAATTGTCCATTCGGCATAGAAAGTACTTTACTTTTAGTATTTTACTTTTTTTGATGTTAACAGTTTTGGACTTTTACTTAAGTTTTGAATGCGGGACTTTTACTTGTATTTCTACATGTAGGTATGGTAGGTATGGCTACTTTTACTTAAGTAAAAGGTCTGAATACTTCCTCCACCATTGCATTTGTCTAACTGCTAGAGATTCAAAGAAATTATAATACACAAAAATGCACACATTAAAGTCTAACAAAAATATATACCGATTACTGGCCTAATGACTTAACTGTACATTAAGTTAAAAAGTGAAAAAACAAGCAGCATTATATCATAGATCATAAAGTTAAAGAAATCAATAATATGCCGAAATAAGAAACCGTGAGTAATCAGTAATAATATCAGCAATAAAATTACAGGACAAAAATCGTAATTATACTAATGAGGTAAGTGTCAGGTAATTACACTGTAAGTCATGGGCTGTATTACAAAGTGTTACCAAATCATCATTATTAAGTCATTATCAGCACAAATTTCGATGTGTGTGTCACCATTAGATCGGACCAAACATGCCAGCTTGAAAGGGTGTGTTATCAGATGGGATTTGAAGGTGGAAAGGGTTCAATTAAGGGAATCGATATTGTGAATATTTGAGGGAGAGAGTTCCAAAGATGGGGGGCAGAATGGCTGAAGGCTCCAGGACCCATGGTGGTCCAGCGGGCAGATGATGCAGTAAGTTGGATTGCAGAAGAGAGTCTAAGAATACAGCTGAATTCTTGATCAACTGGAATTGAGGACATTTGAGAGGAAGACCAAAGAGGACAGAACTGCAATTATCAATATGGGACATAACCAAAGTGTGAATGAGAATGGCGGTGCTGTTTGGTGTGAGCGACAGGGGAGGATGATTAATATTATGTAGGTGGAAGTATGCAGACCAAGAAGCATTATTGATGTGTGCCTCAAAAGACGATGTACTGTCCAGGATAACACCCAGATTCTCAGTCTGAGGGGAAGAAAAGACTTTGGAGTTGTCAATTTTTATCACTCTTAAGTCTGAGGACGTTGGATGAGAAACAAGATTTAATATCCAATAAGCAGTCAGAAAGAGAGGTGGGTGGAACATTGGAAGTATAGAGCTGGGTGTCATCCACATAGCATTGGAATTGAATGCCGAATTTCCTAAAAATATGGCGAAGAGGTAGAAGGTACATAATAAATAGAAGGGGGGCCAAGACAAGCCCTGAGGAACACCACTAGTAACTGGAAAAGACTGATCTGAGATTTCTAAGTTGGACAATCTGAGTGCAGCCAGAGAGATAAAATCTAAATCAGGCAAAAGAGGTGCCAATGATTCCAATGGAAGCTTGGAAGGATGCAATGTGAAATGGAACCAGAGATCAAGAAGAACAAGTATGGTTTAAAAGCCTAGAATAAGCTGCATCAACAGTTCATTAGTGGTCTTAATTAAGTTTGTCATCAGTATGTATACAATCCTGAATTTACTTCAGTGTTTCGTAGAAAGGGATTCCCTGTGACCTAATATTCATTAGCTTCACCCAAGTGGAAAAAAGGCCAAATCTAAACCGACTGAAGGAGGACCCTATAGGGATTACTTCTATTTTGCTGTCCTCTTGCTATATAACCACCCTCCTGCTAATCTCTTTAACTAGATTACACCCGCGTCGAGTTGCAGTGAGAGGCAGCAGCTCTTCGCTTTTACATGGCACAGTGAAGCCAGGTTCAGAAAAGAAACTCAGTCAAAGAATCTTAATTTACTTTATAGTTCAGCTCACTTAGGGGCATGAGTCATCTACTGCCATGCTACTGTATTTCTTATATAACTATAATGCTGTGTTTCTATGACACTTCTTATATTTAGATTTAAGTTGTTATACAATATGTAATAAATCCATGACAGTAAACTGATTCCTTCATTCACCACACACCCACGCACTGCTCATTGTTATTTTTCTCCACTTAATTTGACAGTGAATCACTTCACACTGCATGAATCCGCATGATTATTCCTCCATTTAGTGTTATGTAACAGCCGAAATCCAAAGTATAGAGGGGCTCCAATCCCAGACCATTATCTAAATTGCCAAATTAACATTTCAGAAGCAAACCTCTGCCTGTTTCCTGTCCTCTTCCTTTCATATGTGTCACATTTGAGATGCTTTTAAATCATTCTTGCACCCAATTATTGCTTTCATAGAATAAAACCTGGAGGATTTGAATAGTGGTTTAACTCATGCATGGAAACAGTAGGATATATAGTGTTGTAACAATGAACAGCTCTAGAAAAGCTTGTGTTGTTCGATGCTCAGTGGCATCTTAACTAGGTGTAGTCTTAGTAGGGAGGTTGGGTGATTCTGGACTTTTGCTTGCTTTATTTTCAGAAAGATTAAAGACACCAAAGAAGTTACACTTGAATTATTCATCCAATGCTAGACAATGCCTTGAAGCGCCTCATTGCCAGTAATGATGAAGTCACAATGTCTTGACAGGGAAACTAGGTCTCCGACAAGTTTTCACCTTGATATCACTAGTTTATTGAGCATATTTTCAAAAGTGAAGAGGATGAATAAATACAGACAGGAGGTTGATTTTAAACCATGTTGCTTTTAGCTCACAGAATCTGGGTCTGTCTCCAAACAAGTGGGTGTCTCTGCAAAAAGGACAAAAGACATTGGCCTAATTTGTTCTTCTCTGTGTTCTTTTACCTCTCTTGTCTCTCCGCTCCCTACCTCTTTGAGTCTTTCACCTTTCCCCTCGTCTCATTCCCTCTCCCTCTTATTCACAAATCTATTTCAGCACCACGTAGGTGTGCTGTTCTAATTTAGCCATGCCTTTGTTACCACTCTCTCTTGCTGAAAGAATGACTCACTGACTGCAACACTTCACACAGCCACACAGATCCCACTGACTGCCTCACCCTGTGTCCTAATGATGCGACGTTGTGGGACAGAGAGACCTGATTTTTTTCTCGCCCTGAATATATGACTCATATATACCTGTCAGGATATAATGTAATTATGAGTATATGTAATGAAAATTATTTTTTAGAAAAGCTAGCAGTAACTCTGACCCTTAAGCATACAGGTTTGCCCCTTTATTTCCCATAGGTTCTTATTCGACACTGTCTGACAATGATTTTGTTTCAGCTTGTGTTGTGTCGTTCGCGAACGAATCGTTCAAAACAACAAATCTGTTGAGTGAACATACTGAACTGAATCACTTCTGGAACTGATTCGTTCATTTCTCACTTCAGTTGAGCTCAGCAGCAAGCGCGCAGGCTGGGAGTGGAACTGCCAATTTGGTCCGTGCGAACGATGAATCACTCGCGAGTCACGAGGCAGCCAGGGTGCAGGGAGGGACTGCCTACCACGTGACGAATCACTCGGGGAACAAATCACTCGGTGACCGACATAACCCCAATCCCTGGGTTATTCAAATCATTTTTTCTCAGCAATACACTTTCATAGGTACCATTTTCTCCAAGCTAACGGCTAATGTAGCCAGGAGTCAAGCCACATGAACACAATCACACATCTCCCCCTTGTTTTAACAGACTTAGTTTCCAGATAAACAAACTTAAAACGTTAGGCTGGCCAGTAATGATGCTCACCAGTGCAGGGCAGACGCAGCAGCAGCTCAGCCGTGTATCAGTTCAGTGAGTCGGACTACGCAGCTCAGCCGTGTATCAGTTCAGTGAGTCGGACTACGCAGTGCACAGTCAGGCCTCCTCCCACCAAGCACTGAACGATTCGGTGAACGAATCTTTTGAACGACTCTTTTGAACGAATCTTTTGAACGAATCTTTTTAATGAACTGATTCTAGTGATTCAGTAACATCTAAAGAACTGCTTTGCCCATCACTAGTTTCAGCACAGGTGAATGTCAGCCAAGTGAATTCAAGTTCCCCCCTCCAAATCATGCTGAAGTGCTATTAGGCTGCAAAACAGAAAATATTTTTTTGTTGGACACGACCAAATTCACGTTTCCTCTTTTCATAATGTTCACTTTATTCAGAGTTTGAAAGCTTATGAATGCAACAATGTGTAGCAACCTACTCTCAGCTGTCAGATATCGGAGTTTCCCACCATCACCTGAACGCACATCCCTTAAAGCTGCAGTTTTGAAACTGCATCACCACACAACAGTAGGATTGACTTAAACAAAAATAAAGATTACCACATGTCCACTGTGACAAGTTGGTTTTTACACCATACTGACGTGAACTGAGCCCAGTAGCTGCCAAGACTGTACAAAACACATCCATATAAATCCCAAGTTTAATGTCCAGATGACATGCCTTTGAAAATGACCTGTGGGGATGTACAGCATAGGCTATGTGTTTTGCAGAACATGGGTTACAACATGCAAAAACCCCAGTGTGGTCCTTAAAGTTGTTTCATTGCATCAGCGACAAGCCCAAGTCCTGAGGAGACTGACTGTCTACCCACAAAGTCTGTCTCGTCATGAATATATCCCAACGTCCAAATGGCTGAGAACACACTAAGATCTGTGGTCTAATTTGAGTCACAAATACCAGTCATCTTTCTTCCTAGAATTACTTACACAGAGGTTTCCTTTCTAACATAGGTGCTGCTAAGTAACATTAAGATATTCTTCTGTTCTTTCTCCCTCGTGTTCTCTTCCTGCTCCTCAGTCCTCTACACTCACTCTGTTAATCCTGTGGCTTGCAGCGAAAACACCCACCTAGTTTGTTACGCAAGACTAGGAGAGACGGTGAGTGCTGAGCAGCAACAATAGGCGCAGCAGATTAGTGGCAGGACAGTTGGCAGAGCGACGATTACAATGTTGCGGAAGTGACACAATCCCTGTGGAGTTTCCACTATGTTGTTCTCAGATGCATGATAGAAGTCCACAGGGGGTGAGCAATGTATCCGGGATGCACACCTGTCTCTCTGTCGCCCCTTACAGACCATTTGCAATCTCTGTCTCAAAAGCACATACACACACACACAGTAAGAGAAAGACACAAACCCCAGCTAGCCTCAGAGCTGTTACACTATCCCTCAGAAGATTAGACCTAACAAATTATAACTAAAGACAAGTATATTTCAAGCTCACAACACAAACTACAAACACGTTTGGCCCTAAATAAATACCGTAGACTCTTAACCACAGAAACTGATAAGAACCTAAGAAAGACACTGACAGTATACAGACTGAGTGTCTATAGTCTGGATATAGAGAAGGGCAGACAAACAGACAGAGAGGACAGGCTGTTCTGTCGTCGTGATGAGGGAGCTGCAGAGACAGACACTTTCTAACAGAATATCAAAACTACGTAAGTATTACGGAGGAAGTCTCTACATAATTTAAAAAAAAAAGAAGCCCTGAATTCAAAACTCTGACAGAAAGGGAGGAATTACCCCTCATGCTTTGCCTGGCTTCAGATCTAAGAATCCGCCCACACCACCGAGATGACAGCTCTGTCTGATATCAGGCAACCTCATTCTGGGGGAAAAGAAAGAATGTGCAATGTAAGCTGCAATGTGTGACTTCCTGCCACCACAAAAGAAATCTACTTGTACTTACCACCATCTACTTTGTTTTTTACATTATTATTTATAGACTAGTGGTTATGTATTATTGGCTGTATTATCCCTATTGTTAACATCTCTATATCTTATTGCCAGTTGCTTGTTTGTCTATTTTGTTCTATTAACTAATATTGTTATTCACTCTATTTTCACTCTATTTCATTCGGTGTCTTTGATAAATGTAATTGTGCTTTGGCAACACATGTCAAGTGTCATGCCAATGAAGCCTCTTTGATTCAAATAAAAATAGAACTGAGACTCAGTCAGCTGGTCCTGAGGACAAACCTTACACAATCCAGCCCAACGAAATTATCACTAAACTATTGGACATCTACCACAAAAACCCCAAACAAACTCCAATGCTATTTGGCCCGAAAAAGACAGTACACAATGGCAAACTATCTGAATGCTGTGACAGATAGTTCACAGCCTGGCCATAGAGACTGGCAGACACAGGCAGACCTAGCTGCCTAGAGAAGACAGGCTGTGTCAGCTCTGTCCACAGAGACAGGTGGAGACAGAGCAACATTTCCTGCTACAGTGTAGCACATATGAAGACATCAGAGCAAAGTTCTTTTACAAAAAATTAGATGTCAGTGCATGTCACAGCCTAAGGGACAACCAACACTACAACATATAGTTCGTCTCATCACCGATCAAACTCTGCATTTTTATTTACTCCATCACTTCCCACATCAATTCCCACTGTCTTAAATTGTAATTGTGCTTTGGCAACACATAGGAAATGTAATGCCAATAAGAGAGAGAGAGAGAGAGAGAGATTTGGTTGTCAAAAGGACCCCAAGTCTTTTCTATTGATATGCAGGACACATACACTGATGCTGTTGTTGTGGATGAGTAACCCACTCTCTCCTTCTTTTACAAGTACACACACACACACACACATACACACACACAGAGACACTTCCTGTTTCTGTTCCTCCTACAAAACTAACCAACCTGGGAATGAGCTCAAGTTTAAGTGATGGGTGCACCTGTTGAACTTTTCCTGACAGATAATGTGTGATTATACACCAGTCTATCATTTTCCTCAAGCATTACATGACAACAGAATAAAAATCCTTCTATTTATTATTAAAAAACAAAAACAACAGAAATTCTGATATAGTGCCCTCCAGGGTGCCCTTCCAGTGGAGAAAACTGATGCAGGGCCATCCAAGGTGCCCTTCCAGTAGGAAAAACATTTTGCACTGCACCAATGGGTGCCCTTCTCGTGGAAAAAACACAAAGTAGGGCCCTCTAGGCTGCCCTTCCAGTGGGGAAAACATGATGCAGGGCCAACCAAGGTGCCCTTCCAGTAGGAAAAACATGTTGCACAGCACCAATGGGTGTCCCTCTAGTGGACAAAACATAGGTTGCCCTTCCAATGGGGAAAAAACATGCTGCAATGCACTAATGGGTGCCCTTCTAGTGGACAAAACATAGGTTGCCCTTCTAGTAGACAAAACATGATGCAGAGCCCTCTAAGCTGCCCTTTCAGCGGAGAAAACTTGATGCAGGACCATCCAAGGTGCCCTTCCAATAGGAAAAACATGTTACACTGCACCAATGGGTGCCCTTCTAGTGGCCAAAACATAGGTTGCGCTTCCAGTGGTAAAAAACTTGAGGCAATGCACTAATGGCTGCCCTTCTAGTAGGAAAAACATGATGCAGGGCCTTCTAAGGTGCTCCATTTAATTGTCTGATAATGCTCAGTCCAGACATACTTTAATCTCTCTAGACTCACACTGTCATAAAATGAGGTTTGGGGTTAATCTGTTATTTGCAGATGCTTGTATGATCTATACTAGACCAACTCTGTTATCACCTGGTTATGTAAACGGTGTTCTGGTGTTGGAAGAGTTATGGCGCCCCCGCGTGGCTGATAAAATCAACTGTCAAATTTTGCCACCAGTTCTGCAATAGTAACAACAGCAGCAAACTTAGCCATAAAACATACGGTTTACCTACATGATAACAACTAATGACCAATAAAGTAATTCCCATGTAATACAGCAGAAATACTGTTGTTATTTTTACTGCTGCACTATTGATTGGATGATGTGTTCCTTTTGGCATAAGAAATGAAAACAAAAATAGCTTGTATAGACTTTAAAGCAGTGTGCTCAGTGATGCTGACACTTCAGAATATACTAGGGTTTTTTTTAAAACATATTACAGCTGCTTTGGATTTTTTTTTCTCTGTCGCATTAACTAACTCCAGTTGTAGCATATTGCTTTCTACTGCATTGCCAATGCAAGTATGTCAAGTATCCTGATCATCAAAATTAAGCCACATGTGCATGGCATCTGTGTGTCAGTGGACCTTTCATATCAAAGATAATAAATGTTAAATGGATGACTGCTTGCTGATGGCAGAATTATACAGCAACACTGCATACTGCTGTCCACCATGTGTGAACATGTCTGTGGTTTCTCATCTTGTCATGTACTTTCCATCATCATCAGCAGCAGCTGGTCATTTATTACCAATCAAAAGAATGCATTATGAGTACAAACCCATTTTAAAACACACATTTTATGAAAAAACTTGAGACAGCAGGAACTGTGAAAGCACATGTAGACTGTGCATAGATGGTAATGTGGCACACACTGTTGTTAAGACTGAAAGAAAGTACAACCAACACATGATTCAAACACATACTGACAAAGACATTTATTTATAACAGTGCATTTTTATTTAACTCTTTTTTATTGGTATTGGTTTTAGCTAGAATAATAAGCTGTGTCAATGAATGCAATGTTATTCACTCCAAAATCACTAAAAAGCAGCGTTAGCCTGAGCCTGTCTCTACACTACAGTATTTACAGAGGTGGTCGTGAATTCACAGTTTCTCTTCCTACTCACATTAGAGCCTGTACACCCTGTACTTCTGTACTGGTTTTATTTTTATTGCAAGTTTGATTTTCCTATATGGGCATGGTTATGCGTAATCTGATTTGTAAGCAAACAGTGATTAAAGTGACAATATATTTCAGGTGACTGTTTTAGTAAAAGGGAAACAAACGTCCAACAGGCATTAGGCAACTCTACAACCACGAGATGGCGCCAAAAGTCCAATAATAAGAGGTGATTCGCTCCCAAATTGATGCCAATACATCCACCTGTATGTAAAAACAACCACAGAACTCAAGGAAGGAGGATGAGGTACAGCAAAGGAACAGAAAAGGATGAGAACGCTTAGGTATAAAACAGACAATTTGTATTTCATTATCTTATTTTTATATTTTTCTGTACATTGCTCATTTGGGAAACCGGAACCTTTTGGAAAATAGCCGATTTAATTTCACAAATTGTGGCTGAAATTAACAAATTCCATATTGTGAGTCTGTGGGACTTAATATCTAGCTAAAATAGTGGTTGAAACGCCGTGCGTAAAAGTTCAAACCGCTGTGCGTAATTTGATAGGCGGCCCTAAATGGATTTAATAATTCGCTCGTGAATAGATGTCGTGGTTCAAAGGTTAAAAGGGGTAAATTATTTTGTTTGTCAATGTACACGTTTTAAGATGTCTTTCTTACATATAACCGTCGTCTCAGCAGCATCTACATGACCGCAGCTCCATAATAACGCATTTAAATTTAGCCTGTGCTGTTGAAATAATCGTGTCTATGTCTAAAAATATTTATTTCTACTCAAATTAATTCAATATTTTCACCTGCAAATGACCAAACCCGACCTTTCGGTGCTCTTTGTCACCTCCCTTCGTTCGTTGCTGTGTTACCCGCGGTGTCTACATGTCTCCAGGTTGTCTAAAGATGCATTAAGAGTCAGTTGTAATGGTTATTGATGTTAGTTAGACTGTTGATGTTGTTGACACAGCTGATGTGGGACGGGGACACGGTGCCAAATGGCCCCGGCGGCTGAAGGTTGTGGCTGTGATACAGAGCCGCCGGAGGGGAACCGGGCCAATAGGAGAAACTCGACGGCCCCACGCCGGGAGCCACGAGGTTCAGTTTGGAAATCCCGGAGAAAGGTATCGGGGAGAAGTTACCCTGAAACTTGTAGATGGCCTGCTCCGTGGTGGATGGCTGGCACACCTGCGCCAAGCCGTGGAAATCAAACTTGTAGGCATACCGCTTGCCGTGGACTTTGGTCATGATGTTTTTGTCGTAGTAGTAGCGCAGCGCCCGGCTCAGCTTGTCGTAGTTCATGTTGGGTTTGCTTTTGCGCTCCCCCCAGCGCCGAGCCACCTCGTCCGGGTCGATGAGCTTGAACTCACCGTTGGTGCCCTCCCAGGCGATGCAAGACATGTTGGTGCTGTCAGAGAGGAGCTCCAGCAGGAACTGCCACAGCTGGATCTGCCCACTGCCTGTAGAGGAGACAACCACCAGTGATTTGATATTAAAGATAAGAAATAAATTAAACTGATAAATCAGTGAAACATCGCCAGAAATATTTTGTGAATCAACATGAAAACCACATGGTGGGAGGATTTAACAGCTGGCCTTTTATCTCTTTCATCAAATAATAATATGTAAGTCAATAAATAAAATTTCAGAGGCAAAATGTGATAGCTATAGCACTGCTCTTTCAAGGCAAATATCAGACAATGAGAAAAAGATTCACATTTAGAGACATTTTATATGCTTTGAATTAAAACTGCACAGTTCATATTTAGAGCAAACATTACTCTTTTTATCGTTCATAAAATTGCAACGCATCTTGAGCATTTTTCCCTTAGATAGTTGTGTTGGTGGTCACCTATAATTAACACCACATGTGTACATTGTTTGTGACATTGCAAGAAAACACGCTAAAGGAGGGCGTCTTGCCCAAAAGATCCGTGTAGCAATATAATGAATAATTCAAACTGGAGTGCTATCCTGATCTTTATTTTATTTATATCCTAATATTTAAACGATATCATCCAAATGTATTTTTAAACATGAGATTCTTTAACCTATTAATACATTTTAAATAATGTAAGTGCTATTAGGTGTCACTGTACATGTAATTTACATGTGTAAAATTGCCATTTTTCTATTTAAAAACGCCAAAAATGCTTTATTTTGCCCTCTGCATCTGGTTTTGAGATGTGTTAATGTGTGTTTAAGTCTATTAACTCTCCATTACAGTGTAATTAAATCAGTGACAACAAGCTGTGGACGGACTGCAGGTAGATTGTGCAGATTTATGTATTTATTTCTATGTTCTTATTTGTTCTTTTTTTATTTGTTCCTCTTATTAAGTTTATTATATATAGCATTACTATGACTATGATTCAGCTTTGAGCCATGGATGAGACCATTTATAATTTTATATTTTGAGACTATTTATATTTTGGTTATAGGGTGACAAGAATAACGTCATTAATTAAAATCAAATTCTATATGATCTGTGACCGTAAAGCATAATATAGCTGTACATTGAGAAAATTAATTTAAAAATTAGGCTGTGATGTTTTATCGATTCCTTACCAATTAAAACTGCTGCAGAAACACAAAAGAAATTAGCTTTTAACTCATTTCAATCCTGCTATAATAATTATGACATTTTTATCATATTATTTTGATAAGATTTATTGTTTCCTTGAATTATTTTAAAGTCAGTTTGTTACTAGGCTATAGCCAGAAAAACACGTCTGCCTCTGAGGCATTTCTTCTGTGGTTAATATTTTTAATATCATTCATCATCAATATTACTTTTTAATATTTCACCATCAATATTGTCAAATAGTGTGTTGGAGTATTAAAAGACTTCTGTCATATCATAATAAGCTTACTGATATTAAATACCTGCGCCCTCTATGTGTCCCGACAGGCCGTCGGTTTCATCCTCTTACCTTTCTGTACTCCTGTGTTTATTGGACCCCAGGATGTTCCTTTGCTTTCTTTCAACAGATTTTCTGTTGGATCTGAAATCAAAGCAGAAACACTGTCAGCATCATCAGCATCCTGCCAACGCGCGGACCTGGTAACGATTTCATATAATCTATAAATGATCCATATTAGGAAGACATTTAGGATACTTTCATAATATTGCTTTGCAGGATCCACAATTTTCTAGAAATGATATCATAATTTTTTAACAAGCAAGACCAAATGCACTTCAACAGGGTGAATGAAATAAAATAATCTTCAATTCGCATCATCTGTTTTGAGAGGAAAGTATTTTATTAAAGAGCAGCTGTTATAAAAATGTTAAAAGATGCTGTAAATCTGATCAGACCGGTGCGTTGGATTCAAACTTAAATAAGATGTTCAAAATGTCAAAATCTCCACAAAAGGTAAAAATGATCAAAATCCTAATTGTGTCCTGGTCCAGTCGCAGTCTAATGCAAGAAGCGTGTCGTCTTTGCGGTCTGCTCTCCGAGAAGCCAGGAAACGCGTCCAGGAAAAAGGATTTCCGATTTCCGACAAAAGAGCAGACGGGCTTTCAGATTGAAAAGGCTGAACAATGCTGTGCCCTGGAGACGGAGCATCACCGCCATCGGGACACCGACACCCGGCAGAATTTAAAGAATTATAAGCGGCTATTTCTATAATTCTTAACGGGCCAAAATGACGAACCTGAGAGATACATGTTGAACATGAGGTTTCCTCCGCAGTCCTGTCTCATTGTGTTCAGTTGTTCAGAATGGGTTGGATTTCATTTCGTTGGTGGCGGAGGAAAAAGATTTTTATTAAACTTTATCTCATAACTGTGATCTGGAATAAATGCGGGTGGACAGATTGAAGTTTCCAGGCAACTGTCACTGCCCCCCATCTCTGAGACAATATTCAGACAGCAATTTCCCCTGGTGCATTGCTTTAATTAAAAGAGCAATTTACCTCTGTCAGCCCGCCTGGTGCCCACAATAAAAAGAGGCCGATAGAAATTCGGCCCTTATCAATCCACCATCACAGTTTAATAAAGTTTCCGCGTTAAGATCTGAGTTTCTATGGTGAATTGAAGTGTTTGACATGGAAACCAGTTCAGATCCTCCTCACTTTTCCGCCTCTTTACCTCTCGGCAAACAACAAAGGCCTATTTCATGCTGGGAAAAGAATATTTACCTTGAAAGGCACGCCTCAGTGCGCACGAGCAAGCAAGGACATTTCATCCCCCTAACCTTCTGTTTGTGGGTTTAAGGTTATATAGCCTCAATCTGGGGGTAATGAGGTTGTAATGTTAAAACCATGGCTTCTGGTGCTCACTGACGTTATCATGTCCGCTTTTATTTTTCTAATTCTTGTGTTTTCTGGAGGCAGTGAACTGTGTGAAGCTTCATGGCCTTTATTGCCCTGACCAGAAACAGGCTGAGCATAGCTGTCACTTTCTATTAGGTGTTACCAAAGTATATAGTATACACACCCTCTGAAACTGTGGTTATAGTTTAGAATTTTAGGTCACACAGATAGGTAAAACAGTTCAACGAACATTTAATTTAGGTGCAAATAATGTTGACATTACAAACACATACAGCATTTGAAACATTGTTAGAAATTGATTTATTTCACACATGAGTCCAACACACAATCTCTAATAGTGTTCAAGGCTTTATTGTTAGAATCTAAAGTGTATTTCTCTGCTGTGAAGCACTTTGGGGCATCAAACAGCGACAAATATCAAGTTAAACAGTGAATTCATGGCATTTATGAGTGGGAAAAAAACCCTGGCAAGATAAATGTTTGTCCATAAAAGGAAGTGGTATCCTGGAGGATATTGTTTTAAGATATGTGCCATGTAAATGCATCACATTTGTGTCTCCTTGTCTATAACACCACTGAAAGTGATCTAATCAAGGCAATCAGGCCAGTAAAATCATTTAAGAAACATCTAAAAAGAGAATATGAAAACACTCTGACACTGACACTGACACTGACACATGCATCTTCTGCCACAATCTTGCATGGTTTTGCATCTGGTTTGTCCTGTCAAAAATGCAATATATGTGTCATGATATTAAAAGCCAGACAGGTTAATCTGTGCTACTGCAGGGCTCCCAATTCACTCTCTGTCAGATTAAATATTCATGCCCTTCCCCTGAAATTTTGAATAAGGTATCATTGTTTCAAGTTTCAGAAGAGACTAAGAAAATCTGTCAAATAAACCTGAAAACCTCAAACTTTAAACCACAAATAATACCTTGAAATAAAGTTACAATACAGTAACCCAACAGAAAATCATCACTTTAAACTTTAATTCAAAGCATACTTTGCATATCTGGCCCTGTGTGTGTTGACTGAACTGAAAGTAAACTGTCGGCTAATCACTCATGATCTTTTTTAGTGTTTGCTCTCTGGAAAGCACAAATGCAAACACACAGTATGTTGAGTATACCGTAGGCTACTTGTAGGACTTTTTCTTTTTAACTGCATAGTTTGTACCTGTAAGTCCCTGTTCACATCATCAGGTTTTGTAAAAACAGATTGCATCAGACTATAAAGACCTTTGCAGAATTTGTCTCAACATATGACTTCAGGGCTTTCCCTCTGAGACAAAGGGGAGAAAATCTTAAAGCAATGCAAAATTTATTAGCAAATAGCATATTTCCTGTATCCCTTCCTCCTGGACCAAAACCTGGATTTTCCATTCTCAGGAGTTCCTCAGGGCTGAGCTTTGTAGGTGTGTCTCTGGCGTCCCAGACTTGCTTTAGCTGCCTGTGTCCATGTACGAGTCGCAGGCAACTTAAAACAAGCCTCGAAAGCTAGACTGTATCCACTGAGGCAGTGGTAGACAAAAAGATGGGTAACCTCCAGTCAGTAAAGAAGGCAAGAAATCCACTGACAGAGAGAAAAGACAAATATGTAAAAACATCAGAGAAGCATCATGTCATTTTGTTGCTACTTATTGATCCTGGCTATATGGTTGAGAATTTATGTCAAAAAGAGTGAACTCGGCATCTGATGGTAGCTATCCTTTAGTAGTCTGCAAGTAAAACTGAAGCATTATGAATTAAAAACATGTAATTTTGCAAATAATCCCATTAAAAACCTTACTCCTTGTTTAAAGAGTGTGTCATTCGGGCCCCACAGTGGCCCCTGAAGTCATTTTGTGACAAGATAGACATAAACATAAAGGCCAAATAACATTGTTTTGCCTGTTTAAAACATTTCTCCAATCATAAAAACTTCTGTAATTCATTTCAGTAAATAAATCAATCATAACACCGTCACTGACTAACAGCTGTCATTAAGAATCAATGCAAAGTTCCTCTGTAAAGCCTCAAACTTACCTTGGGGATCTGAACTGTGCAGCCAGAAGACCAGAGTTTGTAGCTTGGTGCGCTGCTCAAGTGTCACTCCTCTATAAGTCACAGTGCAGCTGCTTTAATCAGTCTGCAGAGGAATGTATATTTGAGAAAGGTGTGTGTGCATGGTTACACATTTATTAAAAGATCCTGTTTTGTTGGGTGTGGGACGGTGAGCCGGTGCAGGCTCGTGGGCGTGTAACACGGAATCCCACGTCCTGGACTGACAGAAGGGGTGTGTGTGGAGGTAAACACAGTCCAGGATCCCGGCGTGTGACTTTAAGATAAACATGATGGTGCCACATTACAATAAACAAACAAATGCTAAGCTACCAGAGTTTTAAAAGGTAGTTGTGTGAAAGGTTGTAGTGGAGAAATAAATCATCAAAATATACGAACCAGGTTTTTTGTCTTTTTGCATGTGTGTGTGTGTGTGTGTGTAAATTGGAGTTTATGTCAGAAATGACATAAGTCTGGTGTATACACTGTTAAGATGATTTTGGGCTACTTTCTGGTGTCAGGTTTAAGTCGTTGCAGCTTTAAAGTCTTTACCTGACTGGCCTGCTTCTCTCTACTATGTCTACATCACCACCTTTGTTACAGCAAGGACATCAATAAAGGTTAGGGATAATCTCCCAATTTCCCCCTTTGGATCCATAAAGTATTTTTAATGGTTTTCACTTAGGTTAAACTAATCAATGTGCTAAATAGAGGTTGTAATATTTTGACCATTAACTCTGTCAATCAAACCATTTAATATCAGAATTAGGTGATTTTTTTCAGATACACTTAAAGGTGCAATGTGTAGTACTTGCCTACCTTCCCCAAACTAATGTGGGGCAGCATTTCATCTATAAGTCGACTACTAATTAAGTGTTGAACTTTGAGAGCTGGTCAAAATAACTATCTTGTTGCAGTTTTAGTAAGACCATAAAAGCAAGAAAACAGCCACATAGAAACCCTTGTCTTCATTGGTTGCACTGTCTTTGCCTAAACGACAGATTTGGTATTTTGGAATTTGTATTTGTGGATTCAGGTGTTGGACCTCAGATGATCCAGCTTTGACCGATGCCTGGATTGAGGAAACAATTTAACTTTAGGGACTTGAACAAGTGACGGATGGTAAGGGCCCATACACGTCGTGTCTTTAACCACCTGGAAAACACAAGGTTGGGCACTGGGTAGTACTATTGTACCTACTGTGTGCCAACATTAAGAGTGCACCTGAGGTTGCTAAGCAACCAGCATAGCCTACTTACCAGAAATTCTGAGCGCAGAGCTGATTATCTTCCAGGCATTGTTTAGGCCGAAAATATTGTCTGTGGGACAGATGTGAAGGTCTGGGTAGACCTGCACTAAAATGATTAATCTCTTCTCCACAGTTGCCATGACCTGACATTTATGGAAGAAGGAAAAGATATCTGCTAGATGTGATTGGTTGTTCCTTGTCATGTGACATGCGGTGCACGCTGCTGCATTACAAAAGTTGAACTCTGTTTATCTCAGAGCACATCCATTGCAACTTGAAAAAAAAGTGCTTGGAAAGCTTGCACATTGCAGAGGCATAGCTCTTGTGTTTGAGCACACATTCCTGTGTCTACATTGACAACAATGGATTTGAAGGCGCTAAAACGCACCACGTCCACGGGCCCTAAGCCTGGAAGCTAGCTTAGCCTAACTAGCTTGGCTTGGCTGTAGCCCTATACCACATTGTAGTGGCCAAAACTAACAACACCAGTATCCTTGGACGTCTGATTGTCTGCATGTCAGAATGTCAGTTTTGGAAGATGAAGTTGAGGACATAAAAGGATAACTGAACTATATGTTGGGAAAGATCACAGGTATCTCAAAACAAAAAATAATAATGGACTTCACAGTGGCATAAGGTTCTTACAAAGTGCACGCTAATATGGCAGGTCCAAGTACACGTTCTTTACCAGCTGTGAAGCACACACATGCATGCACCATATAGGCATTCACACATACATGCGCTAGTGACTGTTTATAAAAAATCACAGGAATCTTAAGGGAGCTTTGTTACCTTCACCTGCTGTTCATTTCTCTCATCTTTTCTTACTGCAGCCGTCATGTTTAAAAGGCATGACTGCTCACTCGGCTTGCAGATGTTCTCNATACATGCGCTAGTGACTGTTTATAAAAAATCACAGGAATCTTAAGGGAGCTTTGTTACCTTCAACTGCTGTTCATTTCTCTCATCTTTTCTTACTGCAGCCGTCATGTTTAAAAGGCAGGACTGCTCACTCGGCTTGCAGATGCTCTCACCTTGTCTGTCCTAACAGATTTTACATCTAAACTAGCCACTGTATCAGATCATCTCATCACATGATCAAATAGAGACGTGACATTCAACAATATGAACAAACATGTTAGATAGATAGATAGATAGATAGATAGATAGATAGATAGATAGATTTTATTTATAGTTTTTGGAGTTTATATAGAATAAGCATATGAATTTGTCAGTGTTGAACCTAGCACATTTGGTGCCCCCATTTGGGTGGCACAGGCTATAGCTAATAGGAACCATTTTAAATTGGCGTTAGTTTTTCTTTAAACACAGGCAATCTGAGGCATGTGTGAGGGCCTGTTCTCTGCCCATCACATTGTTGGAGGCCCTGCTCTCTCTACAGGCCCCTTCACACTATGGACCCCAGCGCAACAGCACAACCTGCACTGTCCAGTTTTCCAGTTTTACACTCCTGGGACTTGACTTCTTTGTCCTCTTATGATGGATTGAGGGCAGACTGGATGCTACAGTGACCCACTATCACCTCTTGAGGTACACAAGAAGTATTACAAGACAGGATGGGCCACGGCCAGCTGGTTAGCATGGTTAATTTCAGTCAAAATCTTTGAAAATCAGTACATGGACACCTGTGACATAACATCAACACTGTTTTTCACATTTTGTTGATAATGCTAGTTCAGTTTTTTAACGAAAAAATTCTCCCATGTCTCTCACATTGCACCTTCAATGGGTTTAAATTCTTATACATAGATTTAAAAAAGGGCTATCTCACAAATGCATTGTCACAAAGGTCAGCACAGACCTGTTTAGTAAGTTGATGTTTTAGACATACATGATTTTCACAGGTCAGCGACGATAGTAAGTGGCAATACAGCTTTTACTGTATAAAGACTGGGGACATAAATTAATGGGTTTCATCATGAATATGACTGAGTCAGGTCGGTGGTTTATGCTGCACAGCTTTCAACATTTTTTGTGTCTTTATTGGATGTAATAAGCCTTTACAGTTGGTCTGAGGTCAAAACAGTAATCTGATAGGTCAGAGATTCAAACAGGGTTCAGGACTCTACTTTTCATCAATGACTAAAATCATTAGGTATTTGGCATTTGTCTGCCAAAGGACCTCTGCTGACCTCTTTTGAATTGCAGACTAATGAAACAGTTTAAATAAGGACGTCTGCGCGTGTGCCAATACCACGGGGAAGCTGGAGTGGTTACGTCTTTGTCAGCCCAGTGAGGTATTTACAGTAGTACTTGTCCTTCTATGTTGGGCTTGGTCCTGGTTGGCAAGACTCCTAAGTACCTTTGCTGTATCAAGTAGGCAAAGCAAGCAAGAGCAAGAGAACCTGAATTCAGTCTATTTTCAGAGGATGATTCAAATAAAATCTTTTTCTTAAATGTGTGCTTGTAGTAGTTAATTGGCAAACACACAGACAGTGCATGGGTTCATAATGGCCAACCAGATTATCCTTTACTTTTTTTCTTACAGCTCCTCGCTTTACTGGCCGTTTTGGCAAACTGTGATTACAACAGTCGAAGAACAAATAATAGAAACAAATGCGATCTCGTGCTCTTGTTTATTGGAAATAAGAATACAATCTGACAAGAACAATGTTACACATCCTAAAGCCTAACAGAGAGCTTTGAATCAAATCTGTCCATGTATTCTCACTAAAAGGCCAAATATGTCCTTTAAATAAATACAAAGCAAAAACTATCTCTGATAACAGCCTGCTCTATGAAGCTAGAAGAGAATAAGGGGCTCTGATTCTGCAAAGCTTGTGCACCTGTGCTATGACCATCATAACAATGGTGCAAAATGATTGACAGCTCAATGCAGCCAATCGGGTTTTTGATTCATTTAATTATGGTGATCATATTCATTGTAAAAAGAAAAAGGAATACCGACAAACAGCCTCTAGTTTTGAAGAAAAGCCTTTATTTCCTATTTCAAGAACATGCTTTAGCATGGTAGAAGAAGTAGGTACTTAGATATCCATACATGCAGAGCCACAGAGTGATAGAAAGAGTTTGTCCATCTACTGTTCTGTGACAGTGGTCTGTCCGGGGGTTCAAGGTGAGGAAGGGGTTCAGGAAGAGTTTTTTTTTTTCCAGGTTGGGTCAGGCAGGCAGAAAGAAGGCTTAGTGCTGGATCCTACGAATGGACTGCACCTGGTTGGTGTGAGCCTGGGTGCTGTACTCATTGTAGTTTCTGTACTCGCCTTGGTGTCTGTCTCTCTCCAGGATGTACTGGTAGCCACGGTAACCAGGGAACTGGTAGGCCACCCAGCTGCAGGGAGAGACAGGGGTGAGTCAAGGACAGATCACAGAATATGATATATCAGTTCAACAAAGTTCAGTTCAGTGAAATTACAGCGCTGTTTACAGGTGAGGGATCCTGTCCAAAACAGATTTTATATAAAAGCTCTTTGTTGTTTTAAGCTTCATGCCAGAATGTTTCCAAATGACCAAAGCTATGGGTAGTGATTGGATGCTGCAAAAGGTAAACACAGGCAGATATAGACATCAATAAACCAAGAGGAAAATGTAAAACTTACGCTCCCGAGTTGACTTTGATAGAAGGCACCTCCTTGCTGCACCAGCCCATGGCCTGTAGGGAGGGGTAGTCATCGCACATCTCGAACTTACGGCCCTGGAAGTCCTCACACTCGTACAGGGTCACCTTGCTGTCACTGTGGTTCTGCAGAGAGAGGTGGACCAGGGAAGTGAGCCAGGTATAGCAGTTGTAAGAAGCTGACTAGTAAAAAGAGTTTTTTTTTTAAAAAAAAGATGAATGGAAGGATGTGGTCACTCACAGCGCACTTGATGGGTCTGAAGGAAAGCATGTGCTCGGTTCTGTAGCTGCTGTTTCCACTCCAGGCCTCGTAGCGAGGATAGTCTCCCTTCTCCAGAATAAACTGCTGTCCCTGGAACTCTGGGTACTCATAACCCACCCAACTAGGCATCAGAAAGATGAGGTGAGGACAGATGAGAGAGGAAAAGAGAAAAGGAAGGGGAAAGAATAGAAATAATGTTAACAAGGCAGACTATGCATAAAATATCTGGAAAGAAAGCAAATGCTTAATAGAAATCTAACGTGGAATATTAACAAATCCATTAATGCATAGTAGTTTTAGTGTAACGGCACTGAAACTGTCATTTTCCTTAAACAATAGAGTCCAACGCCCAAAGAATGGCCTGGAGTGCAAACAACATGCAGCTTCTTTTGTCGCTGAGAGCACAAAGCAAACATTAAATACTGCTGCCGCTGCTGCTGCTGCTGCTGCACCCAGGGCTTTTTTATCTGATGGCCAGTCAGTCAGTCAGCCATTCTGGCTCACAGCCGGCAGCTGCACACAGCCAACTCATATCACAACAGGGATACACTTGGCTGCATGCGCACACACATGCAGACGATACATGCCAAGTAGCAATGCAATAATACCGTAGGCTGTCATTTATGTTTTTTGTTATTCTGCCTTTTCTACTTGTTGAGTAGAGTCAGCGTTTGAGTCGCGTGTGCTTTAATCAGACCTTTTCAAGCAGATAAAATTAGAATAGCAAGATAAGTAAATAATGTTATTCTATTAGATATTGTTATGGAGCAAAAATTGCAGGTTTTTTAAGCAGAAATTATTTAATATTTGAGACTACAGACCAACACACTGTGAATATTAAACTCACTCTCAATATCACTCTTCACTATGTATGCAGCTAGGTACAATTTAAACCAGATTCTAGCAAATCATTTACTAAAACCTGCCCTTATCTTAAAGACTTAAATATGCTCAAGCATGGTAAAAATTAATCTTATATTATCATGATCCACACAGATGACAGAAGAGAAATCCAGTAGAGGTCAAGAAGTGAAAGAGGGGTGATGACATATAGAAAACATAGAACTAGATAGATGGAGAGAGCAGGTGGAAAAGAGTATCAAAAATGTGGACTTACGGTCCATTCTCAACCTTGATGGAGCGGATCTTGTTGAAGCCCCTCTCCATGATGTTCTGGCACTCCAGCATGAACTCACAGCGCTTTCCCTGGAAGTTCTCCTCCTCCCAGACTGTGATCTTGAACTGGCCCATCTGCTCCATCTGTTGAGTGTTCATGGCTGCTGCTTCTCCCTTGGGGGTTACTCTCTGAAAAAAGGTGGAGGGTTTAAAAAAGTGTTAATAGATGGACTAAAATCACAACAAGACCTGCACTTTGTAAGTAGGTATAGTGTTAGCAAGAACAGGAATGAGTAACAAATGCTTCAAGAGAGCTTGTCCTCATCTTATGTACAACTAAGCAAGAAATCAGGCATTTAACCCAATAGGCTAAAGCTAGCAGTTATCTAAAGCAACTAATTACTTTTGTATGAGAGTGAATGTTGATTCAGTTTACAAAAAGCTACACCATTGCCTTTCTATTTAGAGATAATGAATGCACCTTTACTCTAGAAAGAAATATCTGTTACTTCACTTTCCAAAGGTGTCATAAGAAGTGAAAAATTCCACACATTCATCATTTTCCATTTCTCCACAGCGGAGATTTGTTTCTGTTCCCACTGAGGAGATTTAATCAAGAACCACAGACATGTCTCCTGCATATAAATTGTACTGTGTACAGTTACATAAAGCAAATGCCACAACAGCAAACCACACATCTGTAAGAGACAGCTTAAAAGCATGCATGCTGTCTCCAGTTGACTCTAGTAGTCTAGTCACAGAATTTAAAAATAAGACTTGCTAAAAGAAATATACTTAGAGAAAAATTAGCACATTACTGGTTTAAAAAAATGTTTGTATGATATTTACAGGTCAAACACAAGCACACCAGTAAGGCATCATCTTGCCAGCTTTCCCTGTTTAAAGGGCTGCTGAGGTATAAACCATTTCACCCTAAAAGCAGCAGTTAGGAGGCTTCCATGTTTTTAATTTTAGCAAATCAAGTCTCATTTAAAGTGCATCCACAGCTGTCTATCTATCAACATGGGCAGCATCTTGGTGGCTGTCGGGCTCCACCCCAGTACACATAGCTGTCCCCTGATTGCAGTTTCTTAGCTGAGTCTGAGGCAGTGTGTTGATATACTTACAGACAGTACTGAGGTGGGACAGATCCAGTATAATCAATGTCGGGGGAGAGACCCTCGCCTGCGTTTTTATAGGGCCGGGCCCCCTGGACGTGCGCCACTCCATTTGCCCAGCAGCCTTGCACACTCAGCAGCTGAGCGGGCCAGCTGAAAGGGGCGCATTAGCCTCGCGCTTTGTGGAGGCTCCAGAGCACCATTGTCCTCAGAGCCCCAAACTAACTTAGTCATCAATATGGCAGCCACGGTCAGAGGCAAACGGACCCAGAGCTATACAATGGCAACGCACTGACACAACAGTTTGATTGGTGTGGCAGGATAATAGACACATTCTGGGAGCTGATCCCCTCTCACACTCTCTCCCTCTTTTGCTCCCTCTCTGCTGAAGGTAAACTGGATCCTAAGCTAGAGGTGGGGAACGGGCCCAAGGTATGTCACACAGGGATGAGAACAAGTGCCAATTTCATCTGGAGGGCATCCTCATCTCCCTGTTTTCCACTGGCTGATCTGGAAATGGTCTACTGCATGAACTGCTGTAGTAAAAGCTACAATGTAGGACCGATGGGAGACTAGCCTATATTCATTTGCATACCCACATTTACGGCTTTGAAATATATTACTTCAGCAGTAGAAACAAGGAACATCACACCCTCAAATATACAGTATGCTACACAATATCATAGGGCTCACATGGGTGGGAGTATGCTAGAGGATTTGCTCTTAGGGGTGCAATGTAGCTTTGTTAGCCTACAGTTCCAGCTACACAGGAGAAGAAGACACAAGAAATAGTAAGCTGTCTGGGAAAACAATTGTGAGGTTTTAAATATAAGTGCTGACAAATAAAATTGAGGCTTAGTAGGGAAAGTTTTTTGTTTTTTGATTCTTTTCTTTAGTAGGGAAAGAGAACATATCTAGTACTAGAATACAACACATCACAAGACACTTCCTGGGTGTTCACATTTTATCCCTCTCTCTAAAAAATGAGCTTTTTTCTTTAGCTTAATTTCCATATTAAATGTCCAATGACATTTAACCATATAAATCACAGGTATATTATCAAATTTTCTGAATGAGTCTCGTGTATTTCAAATAGTTACATCCTTTAAACCCTCAGAAAACATGAGCAGCATTCATATATTGAATATTGTAGAGTGTCACCATATTTATAGACCTGTGATTTAAATTAGGAGCGACACCTGGTTCCGATGCTGTGTTCTGAATTTTTGAGTTGAGGCTACCATTTCTACATTATAGATTTGCCTTCATTTTTACATTTTCAAAAAACAGCTGAAAATGATTGCAGTGGCATTTAACATCATGACTGAAAACCTTCTCACAGTCACGTCTTCTGCGTGCTTATTTATTTATTAGCACTGTTTTCTTTTCATCTTGTGTAAAGCCAAATTCCTGTCCATAAAATACACATTTATTTTTCCTTGAATGTATTTTGTATGATGTCAGGAAACAAACAAAAAGAAACATGAATGGTAGTCTGGTGTTCACAGACTCAACATTGGTAAACCATCAGTTTTGGACTACAGTGCACTTTGAATTTCAAGCTTTCCCTTTTAGAGTAAATGCGTATTTATTATATCCTCACACTGTTATTTCATTTTTAAGTTCCTTCATTTTAATACACCAATGTAAAAACACTATTCAAAGCTTTGGGTCAAGCATAAGGATTTTAGAGATGTATTTTCCTTCATCATTGGTGACATCTAGTGGCAAAGAAGTAAATTACATTCAGGTTGGCAGAGACCTTTAAAACTGGTCCACTCTGTTTAAAATAAAGATAAAATCTACTGTCATGGTAAAAACATTAATATGTTAATACACTGCTGATTTAACAGTCAGGCTTCAGCCAGCACAGCAATTACTAACAAGAGCTCACAAAGAACTGAGATGGAGTGGCTACATAGTAAAGGACCTGGCTAGTTTGGTTAGGACTTTGCGTGTGTGTGCGTTGTCCACCTGTGGGCATGTGTGAGCTGTTTACTTGTATGAACAGCTTTCTCATTGTCTCCAGTTAACCCATTCATTGTTCTTGTCTCTACATGTGTGTCTCTTTGTGTGTGTCCTTGTGTGTCACCAGGGGCTTGCCCCCAGAGCAGGTGATGGGCAGGTGAAAGGGCAGGATTATATAGACACAGATGTCGTGTGTGTGTGTGTGTGTGTGTGTGTGTGTGTGTGTGTGTGTGTGCGTGCGTGTGTGTGTCTATGTATTTGGGTGCAACATGCATCCACCCACAAACATGTACACACACACATTTTTATGTATGTAGACATACTAAGTAGTTCAGGTAGTAGCACACATACAAAAGTCTTTCAACACTCCAGATCCTTAAACTCATGTACCAGACACACAGACACACACATACACCGCTCATTTCCCTGTTAAATACAGCTGGGGGTATTTGCATGTGTCAGGGACAATGTAGTCCTGTACAGAGCAGGTACAGTTCTACTTTGAATCCTTATCTTACTCTATAAAAACCCCCCATTCATTTCTTCTCCCTGGTCACATGACATAGCTACTGGTCCCTTGTTTCATATCATTGAGGAACTGCAAGATAACATGGTGAGGAAAACATTTGTAGCAGACATGGATCTACCAAAAAAAGGTCATTTATCCTTTTCTACACCCAGATTGGTTTATGTATGCAACACGTTAAAGGTCATTAATACATTTGACTGAGGCAGTCAAAGGCAAACAACAGTGGGTGGCGGCTTGCTAATGGTGTGCCAAGTAGCCATGTACTGGGATCCATTATCTGCTTGTGCTACACAGAACATCAGATCATCTTACCTTACCAGGTGCACCCAGTATGGTGTAAACACTATTCAATCATGATTTATTCTTGAATTCAAAGGTAATAATAAACCATTATTAAGGGAGCTGTATAGACATTTAGAGTATAATTATGATTCAAAGGTTGTTTGCACACAGCCCTCAACATGGAGATGGCTGAGCCACCGGCTACCAGTTAACGGCAGCACAAACAGTTCTAATAATGGCAACAGTGCTGACAGATGTATCGGTGTTAACGGGGGAGAACCGCATGGGTGGGCACTACACTTTTGCAACAATGCTGTCCAACACATTCTCACTCCAACCTCGTCACATATGGTGGTCCTGGACTTTCAGCATTGACATATGATGTGTAAGGAACCCTGGGTGCATCTGTTGTTAACGTTCTGGGATGCCGTGTCAACTTTAGTATGTTAGATGCATTATATGTTCTCAAAATACACTTCCTTTTTCCACAAGAAAGGCACAGTTTGCATGCTATTTCAAAATAAACATACCTCGTCAGTAAAACACCACATTGATATTTTTTTCCTTCAACAACACAGGCACATGGTTACATTTAGCCAACACGCATGTGGTTAGCTTTAGGCAACAAAAGCATTTGGTTAGGTTTGGAAAAAAAATAAGATTTGGCTTTACAATCATACGTTTCGCCCCCTTAATTTAAGTTGTTGTCAGGCCGCATTTCCCCCAGATGCCACCAGGTGCCGTTACACAATAATGGCGACAGGCTGCGTATCGTGCTGACATGAAAGGACAACCTTTTTTTTGTCAATGTCTGACACCAGATGTCATTGCCCAAGTGCCAGTATTCGTCAACTTCGGAATGAGACCAGGTTGTGCCGTCCCACCACCATGTGTCAGGATGGCATTATCAGTGATAAGGCCACAATTAGCTAGCCCGAGGGATGCTTTTTTCCCCTGAGCTTGTTTTGGGTTAGTTGGAACACACTTGGGAAAAAAATAATGCGAGTGGAATACACGCAGGGACTCACATGGACTAACAAGCGTGCACGGTCGGACCGGCTACCAGAATAAAGAACAGAGAAGCTCAGATTACAACACACACAGAGGTAGCATGACTCTCTCCACTCAGGATGCCATTACTCTACTATATCTTTACATAGCTAATAGTTGTTTGCTGCTATAATAATGCTCTGAATGTTGTTTAGACCAGCTTTGATCACTGATCCTTGGGATGTTCTCATTTGCACACTGTGTGCCAAGTCTGAAGTTCTTTGTCCTTCAAGCCTTTTCGTATTTTTTCACTATCTACACTCAATTTGAGAGTCAGATGACGGCTGCATCTTATGAACATATATATTTTTCTGCTGTTGCCCAACAGCTGTCTCACCTCCCAATCTATTTGTGCTTATTGTCTTTCTACACCAAGTAACATCAGAAATATATCGCTTAACATTTAACTAACTTAAAATCATTTTTTGTACATGAATAGAGAGGTTGCAGAGCAGGAATTGTGTTAACACTGCTGGGAAAGATTTTGTTTTCTGGGTCAGTGTGAGTCCAAACTATTTGAATAGTCAGTGAATGCACCTGCACACATCACAAATGTGTTTGCATGCAAGCACACAAACACTGACACACACACACGTGACTGTTTGTGTATCTGCACTCTAACACACACATATACTTACACACACTCACTCACTCACACAGACACACACACACAGATTGCACTGAATAAATGCCCTCCTTCAGGTGGAAGGTTACCGTGGAGACTAATCCAGGTAAGAGTGATGCAAGCAGGACATCTGCTTGTACCTCCTCCGCTTGTCCTCACTGATCTCTGCGTGGACACCCAGGCAGCTGGGTTTACCTGCAGGGAAAACATAGAGAAATACTATGTAGATTATGATATTGTTTTCTGAGCTAGTGTTAATGATTTATGACTGTTGAGGTACACAGAAAGACAATCAGTATTGAATTGTGATGACAGGCACACATAATCAGTTGGCAGTCAGGTGTACAAGCAGACAGGACATACACAAGGGAGGCTATTTTTGCTTGAGATAGACAGTCAAGAGCAAGAAACTTTGCCATTCACATTTGCTACTTTATATTGACTTCCTTTCTCGAAACTAAAAAAAAAAAATGCTTGTTGTCGTGGTTATTAATAGTTATTTAAACAAGATGCTCTTAATTTTGTTTCTACGTTTTATAGAACATCACATTTATTCATTAGGATATTTTTTCTGAAATTGCAGTAATGAAGATTATTACTTTTATCATCATCATCATCATCATCATCATCATCACCAGAGCACACTACAGTCAGTACCATCAGAAAGTCAAAGAGCAAAGGTAAGAAGTCACCAACCAGGAGAGGGACCAGGCCTCGGGCATTTGCATGACTCTTTATTATCGGTAACTGTCACAGGAAACAGCACATAGCCTACAGGCAGCACACACACACACAAACACACACACACACACACATACACACACACACACAGCCTCTGGGTAGCACTCTCTACCACTTACAGATAGCAGCAAACAGTTTGGCAGGCAGGCACCACAAATGTAATCATGTTCCTGCTGTACAGATACAAACAGTGGTCTTAATGGTGCTGATACAGTGTGGCAGAGTTTATAGGGTCACAGCCGGGGCAGCACGAGGCTTGAAATAAGAGAAGGTGTGCGCTGGGGTTTCCTGGCAGTCAAGTCAATTTTATTTATACTGAGAGCGCTCTTTACATAAAGCCCCCTCTGTCATTGTACCTTTGATTTAGATTTAGACAAAACTCTATAATGAAGAAAAAGCCTGAGGAGGAGCAGCAGAGAAAGAATCACTCCTCCAGGACAGAAAGACATTTCGCAGTAGTAGAATGATAATATCCATAAACAAAATGACAATGTTAATTAATTAACAAATAGCACCTAAAATAAAATGCTTAAAACATCTTTTTTATCAGAATATATTAATATCATCTGTGTGTACGTTTTCTGTGCTCACATTCAGCTGACCAAGCAGGTGGAAACATACTTAGTAAATTAATATGAAACTCTGTTAAACCAACCCAAAAAGGTAAGGTATGGATAACTATTAAATGCAGGGGTGTAGTACCAAATTCTGGGCACTATACATAAGCAGTCTCTGTGGGCCCCCTGCCCCTCCTCTCTTGATCCATGTTTCTCTAACACACCTTTTTTTTCTCACAAAGTCAGTTTGCTTTACTTCCCTTTCCTTTCTTTCTTTTCTTTTTTTCCCTTGGAATCAAATTTCCCTTTCTTGGTGAAAGACATGATAGTGTGTGTTGTTGTGCTCCAGCAGCATAAGCAGTCACTCACTTGGCTCTAACTGCATTTAGAGACAACTTCTCATGCTGGGGCGGACTGAACCACTTTGCACCTCACCTTTAAGAGGTCGGAGGGGCCCTTAGAGTGCTTCCACTATTTTCTTTTTAACCAATTAAATAGTCTTTTAACCAATTTATTACCGATTTTAATTTAGTTATGGCACTTATTACTTAGAAATAAAAATAATAATAAAAAAACAATCTTTTAATTCTAGGCTTTTGAGGGACCCCTCTCCTAATGGGACCCTGAGCAATCAGTCCCACTTTTGCCCCCACTGTAACACCCCTAATTAAATGTATTTATATATTTTTTTTATATATATATATATACTTTATTAATCTTCAAGGGGAAATTAAATTTTTTCACTCTGTTGTCAATTGCACACAGGTCCGAACACACACATGCACAAACAGGACCTATACATGGCCTGGAGAGATGTCAGAGTGGGGCTGCCCATGACAGGCGCTCCGAGCGGTTGGGGGGTTCGGTGCCTGGCTTAAGGGCACCTCGGCAGTGCCCAGGAGGTGAACTGGCACCTCTCCAGCTACCAGTCCACGCTCTATATTTTGGTCCGGTTCCCAACCCAAGTCACTATGGACTGAGCTATTGCCTGTTACTTTCCTATTGTGTGTCCTAAGGAAATGAGAGTATAACAAAAAGGTTTTCAATGTTCAATGTTACGTACAGAAAAATGACTGTCACCAATATAAGCACTGCTACATAATATTCTTGCAGGTTTGATGCAGAGTATCCAGCATCTTTTCTTAACTTTTCTTTCTCATGTTGCTTTCAAAACTCACACTGAGAGAAGTTAATTGTCAGACATATTTTAAAGATGACAAAAGACAGATGACTACAATACAGCATCTGATGCTGATCACCTGATCCAAACGGCTTCAAATTGGGATCAACTCCCACTAAATATACATTCAGACTCTTTCATTTGTACAGGAGCAGCTGTCTAAGCCTCCACGTTGAATCCTGAACAAAGTACGTGCTTGCTAATACAGCTCCTGGAGCTGGTAGGAAGGGTGTAACAGCAGCAGCAGCAGCAGCAGCAGCAGGACCAGTTGGGACAGTCTGTTTAAATCGGGGCAAGGTAACCAGGATACTGAGGAGTGTGAGCTTTCCCTTCCTCTGGCTTTAAGCAAATATTGACTAGAGCTTAGAGCAGAGGCAAATAGGCTTTCAGGTAAAGAATGACACATTGGGCAGGTTTTCATATAATGTCTTTTTTAAGGTGATGATACCTAAATGAGGTGTTTTGTGAGATAATAAAAAGTGATGGGGATTTGCTGAGGAAACAAAAACAGCGTTAAGGGGAGAATGTGGGGAACCAAACGTATTAAAGATTTGTATTTCAAACATCTGCTTAAGCACTGACAGACACGCTGTACTGTGAGACATATACAGTCACAAAGAGATACAAATGCCTCTTAAAACTTCTTATAGGCGTACAACATAATGCGGTTGATTTTCAGACAAGGTAGTTATTGGTGATTTATCATTTTCAAGCACAGAAAACTGAGCATGGTGTTGTTTAACTCGTCATTCTTGGCTGCACGGATCAAACGCGACTTGTGTTTGAACCTAATCTTCAGTGGTGACTATACTTTTTCATATAAATTGATTAAGCAGCCAATTTAAGGAACATTTAGTCATAAATTAAGTTGGTCAGGGATTGTAATCTGTGTGTACAATGTGTTTTGGCACTGTGAGTGACTGTGCTGCTTTCGAATGAATGTATCAGTTTAAACTGGGACTGCAAAAGGTGGAATAATATAGCTGCAACACTGGCTTCATGAATTTATTGTCTGAAATCCACAACATTCACTTTGCCTCCTCATCAGAGAGCTGGATAAAAGAAAAGAAACACCAGTGTATCTTTAAATGACACACTAAAGCACTGAGAGGACGATGCACTCTTAAACATAGGGAACAACAAATATGATGAATGATGGCTGAATGCTGTATTAGAGCATCCACATGACAGATGGCCCATATCAGATGTCTGGTGTGTGTGGTTAATGTTTAGTCAATGATTAACATAACCTCCCATTAAGCCCATCTCTCTGCTCACTGGTGCTCGCCTGCAGCCTCAGTTCATGACGTAAGAGATGGACAGTAATGAATAGGCCCCCGGTGGAAAAAACATGCTGTCAACATGAATGTGCCAATGGGAAAATGATTATAAAAAAAGCCCCAAAGGGAGATATGGAGCTAATCGTCCCTTTCGTTGTAAATGTCAACCTTCTCAGCACATACAATATGATATCAGCCGCAGGCACATAAGGGAGAGAGAACAACCGCTGGCTAGAAAACAAACAGTTAATGACCATCAGTTGGATGTTTTGCCAGTTTCAGTTACAGCTTTATCAGTAGTGACAGAGACAGTAGAGACAGGTGTGTGTGTTCAAAGCAAGCAGGTTTTACATGAACATATGGAGTAATGTGAGGCTGTGAGTCATAATCTGTCTTTTACCTTTCAAGTAAAAACAAGAAAATATTTGATGGATTTAAACTGGAACTTTTAAACCACTGATAACACTTTCTTTGCTCGACACAGTCACCTATCCAACAAATAAACTTTATATAAGTTACTTTTCTAGGAGTTTATACAGTTCACCTGTGGATAAATGATTGTCTCCAGTAGTCAGAGGAACCTGTTGTCCAAGGCTGACATGGCTTTCTGTAGAGCTTTGCCTGTTCCAGCTGTATGCAAATAAGGCATTCTGCTCAGTGAAATGTGCCACACACCTGGCGCTTCAGTTAGTGAGACTCTCTTCTTATCAAGGCCTCTTAGACAGAGCAGTAGTCCTGACTTCATGGTTGATGTATTTCTTAGAAATATACAATACTGATGGATTTTCAAGACTTTCATTGCTACAATTTGACTCACTTGACTCACACACCCATCTGGCACTCTTGAACCACATTAAAACAACCTTTTAAAACAACCTAACCAAAAACAACCTTCAACTGTTTGTCTTCAACTGAGGCTTGACAGTGTTAACAGCAGTTACGCTCTCGTGACGATAGAACACAGTTTGTGCCTTTTCCAGTTGCCAACCCGTACCTGCATAACGCGAGCCGAACGAACAAAACTTCATCTTCAGGTATTGTACGTGAGGCTCAACGTGAAGCAAATACGGACATGAAAAAGTCACAACAACGATCACAGTGTGTCGATGATCCAGAGAGAGGGAGGGAGGTAGTGTGCGCGTTAACAGCTGGCTTCGCTGCTGTTGGGTAACCTTTGGAGGAAGATTTGGAGAAGTTAGAACACCAAGCAAGTGTACACATTTGTATGAGTGAATGCTCTGAAGGAAATAAGAAACCAATGAGAGACCCCACAGCCTACCTTTAGGAGAAGCAAAGCAAGGGCCAATGTGCACAAGCTCGGTCAGGTTTGGCTCACCTTTTACACGCACTGGATGTGTGCTGTGTGTGACAGGTATACACCTTTTATACCTCTACATGTTCTCTCTCTCTCTCTCTCTCTCTCTCTCTCTCTCTCTCTCTCTCTCCCCACCCCTCATGGATGAAATCGACAGAGGATCCTCAGGGCGCAGACACCTGTTGCACGGTGCGTTGCTCTGATCCAATATTGACATAAAGGGGGAGGGGTGTTTGTGTGTGTATGCGTGTCACACACACACACACACACACACACACATACACTTATACTTACACACATACACACACACACACACACACACTAAATGCATTATTCTTACCAACCCTTCTCCTCCATCCAAATCGCCCTCCCTCCGCCTCCTCTGTGCCAGGCAACGTGTCTGACCTTTGTGCCTGCGTTGGTCTGTAAAAAGGCGCATTGTAATGTAGCTACCTGTCGACTCCATTTGTCCCATTTAGCGCCCGTTCGGGCATCATTTCCATGTCATATGCCTTGCAAATGACTTTCTGCTGTTGGGTGGCTCACCTAGCCCGACAACTTTGGTAGAAAAGCTCGCTGTGGAATCTCGCAGGTGTTGTGGAGAGAGAATGCTCGGGGTTCAAACTGCCACTAAAGGGGAAAATCCACCCTGAGACACGAGGAAACATTGATGTAGCCAAACACATACATAGTCTACTCTCCCCAAACAGGAAACCAGAGAGTCAAGACTTGAATTAATAACGTTCAATTGAAAGTTTTTGGAGTTGGTTCAACATTCTTTCTTTCTTTTGTCTGTTTTTTTCTTTGTCTGAAAAGCTGAATAAGAAAGTCGTGGATATTTTCAGGTGATTTAATAGTCAGTTAATTCAGTATGACTGAATCTATAAATCAACAACACTAAAATCTATGGGTAATTAAAAGACAACGCTAATATAAAGAGCTCTAATTAGCCAACTGACAACAGAACCTGTTCCACACAACATGAACCATGATAGCGAGCCAATCAGAGATCTTGTTACTGCTCTGTGGGCTGGACCTCCTTGGTTGCAAACTTACTACAGTCTTTAAATTAAAGGGACAGTCTTCCAATCTGATTACCTCCCCCAAGAAGGATATGTTTTTAGTTCAGTTTGTCAGTTTCTCGGCAGGATTACGGAAAAACGATTCGCCCAATTTTCATGAATCTTAATGGAAAGTGGGTCAAGGAAGAAGAATTTTGGAGGAGATCTGAATCACAGGGTGGACACACAAATTATTTTTCACTTTTGTAACATTGCAAGATAAGGCATTTGGCCTAGGCTGAGGTCTGCACTCTCTGAGTAGTCAGTGGCACTCCCAGAATTGCTGCCTCTCTGTGATGAAAAGAATTGGTCAACATTTCTGTCTTCAAGACGCTCATTTTTTTAAGCTAGCATGAAGGTAATGGTATCTTGTTAAATTAGACAGCCTAAAGCGAAATTATGCTTCAAAGTTAGGCTTAATTTTGGCGAGGGAACAACATTTTCAAGGGGTCCCTTGAGCTCCCATCTCAAGATATCTGTATAAAAATGGGTTCTTTGGGTACCCATGAGTCTTCAGTAATTTGGTAAGGCTTGTGTCCAGTAAATGTTTTGTTCCTCACAATCAATGTACTCCGTCAAATTAAAGATGTATGTTTGTCTCTTTAAGAAAAAGTCAAACCAGTCTATTTAAAGAGCAACATACACACATAACACATTAAAACATACATGAATTCCAAAAATTCAGTTATGGTTTTTGGTTTTGGTGCCCCATCATTTTTCATAAGGGTGGCCCATATGGCCACCCCTATGAAAATTTTCTGGGGGTGCCACTGCTTCTAGTTGATTCTTTGCTGGTCATAGTAACTGCTGCTCAGCTTGTGAAAACAGTTATATCATTTTAGCTGCTCTGGAGGACCTATGTCATCTCTACTTACTATGATGTCATCAGGGTTATGTTGCTGTAAATTCGGCTTAAGACTGACATTACAAACTGAGGGATATAAGTTAGGATATCTCGGTCCCTGTTGCTTCAGTTTTGACCATTCTTATTTCATCTCCCTCACAAGGCCTCAAAGTCAGAGACACAATACAGAGAAGTTAGGCGAAAGTAAATGAAACGTGACACAGAATATGGAAAGACAGTCAACCCAGCAAGACATGCACTTTTGGTAAATCAATAAAAAGTTCAACAATTCCATAGAATTACTTGAGTTTGATACTATTTTGCACACATTTGCCATATTTCATGATATATACTATAAATCAAAACCAACTAATTATACTAATCAATATATTAGTTTCAAAAATATTTGCCTCCTGTAGTGATTACACACACACGTGAAAAAGTTTTGTGAGACTCAAGACTCCCATTGACAATATTTCTGTGGCCTGTTTATTTGATTAGAAGCAATTGCTTTAAACTGGAATTCTGTTCTGGCTCACTGTCAAATCAAATTGAGGTTTTGTCATTCATAATTCACAGTGGCTCTGATATTCATTTAGTAAAATCAGTCAACAAACAGTGTCTTCAGCTTTTATTAGGGTAAGTTCAGATAAACAGAAACTAACTAAAATTAGTTTTCAATGAAGACAGTCTGCAAAATCATTTTATAATAACCACTGAGTTTATTTCATGCTACATTGATTGCTGGTACATTATTCACAGTCTCATCAGTACGCAGGGGATGAGTTTTTAAACATGATTACATTGAAGTTTTGAAATGCACTTTGTAAACCTTGGTACATCACATAGCAATGGAGATAATCCTGCGTAATCTATATCTTACATTGTGTATAAAAGTCAGCTGATAAGACCTTTTAATGTAGTATTTGAATACACAGTATCTACAGATTAGAACAAATTATTAACTGATCTGCATTCAAGTATGTCCAACTTGAGTATTTCCTTATACTAAAGTTAGGATAACAAAATATCCAATGGCATCTCTCCACTCTAAAAAGTTTAAAACACAAGTAACATAACAGTAGTATTGTTACATTAAGAACATATATGTACAAGTGGGGAGCAATACCAAACACTGAGCTTGAAATGAAAAGTTTTCCAACATATGATTTATTGAAGTATTCAGTCTCACTTTACAAAAACACACACTGCATTTCTTCTTTTAGTCACAACAGGAAAGAACATGGAGGGAAAAAACCAAACAAGGTCTTTGTTAGTTAAGACATTTACTCATTAAATCATGTATGATAACACACTCAAGGATACAATGACGCCATGATACTGCCTACAGGCCGAGTAGTAGCAGCACAACTGTCATGGCTCCAGGACACACTGAAAACAAAATTCAACTTCTGTCTGTTTTTAAAGGGAGGCGCCACAAACTGAAGGTAATTCTCTCGTCTTAACAAAACTTGTTTATCGACTCTGATTCTGGAAAGAAATGAATCATGATACATTATAAACAATTTTATATGACTTTGGGGAAATTATTGCCTCACCTCAGTATTTGATATTTTAAATATGGACGGCAGACGTTGGACTTAAGACAGTTGTGTTAACTAATCTGGCTGCAATCTGCATTCCCTCATCTTGTTCTTAACAACTGCAAAAACAACTACAGCTCTTGAAAAAGGTTTGTTCATATGGCCCACCATTTTGTCATATTCTCAAAATACATTTAAGTTGATGTATGAAATTCATTATGTAAAGAGTTCCCTTTAAAAAAGCATAGTTAAGTCAGAACCACAGTCAAAACATTATTTGAATACAATCATCCATTACTCAAGTGTCACTGACCAAGCTGTTCCATTTGCTATGAAATGAACTATCTGTACATACAAGTTTAAAATCAACTTAATACTGATACACTGTGAAGCTGAACTTCAACATACTCTGTGCCTGTCAGTTTGGTTCTGGAAATGCCAATCTAAATATTACACAACCATAAAAAAGTATTAAACATACCCAATCTAATTTTTACTGCAAATCTTGTTCTGGTATTTCAGCAATTAAGCAAAAGCATAGGAATGGTGGTTGTGCCACACTGACTGGCGCCTTGTATTCCTGCTGTAAGAAATCCTGAGGGGTCTTTGGGAGTTTAGCAGAGAACTCATTAAAAAAAATAGCTATTGTAGGTAATGCACGTCTCATCTCCAACAGGAGGAATTAATTAACCTAAAAGAAACACAGAAACCTTTCCCCAAATCAGTTAAACCTGCAAGAGTACCTAGGCCAGATGGACTTTAGGTTAAGTTGTGCAGTTTATTTATAGGAGGGAATCAAAAGAACACAGTTACATATCTTAACCACTTCCCCACACCTGCCAGGTACCTCCTGCAACCTGTGTGGTTGTGCATTTTGATGTGGCAGTGTGGTGTACAGACACACATGTCTACATATGTTTCTATGTATACAACTATGTGCACACTGGAATAAGGGAGATACTACTTAAAGGTCATCCACAGAAGTCCTTGTTAGAGTTCTAGGTTCAATTTGCAATTACATGTGATGAAGGTCTGTCCTGAGCTCCTATTGGCCACTGCGGCCCAGTCTCTTTGTGTAAGCCTCCCAGCCTGACTTTCTGTATGACTCAGCAGCTTTCAGCCTATCAGGGGCCTCCAGGATACCGCGACCCACGATGATGACATCAGAGCCTTTGTTGCAGAGGACTTCCTCTGGGGTGGTGTACTGCTGGCCCAGCCCATCACCTGTAAGACAGGGGGTGCAGAGAGGGGTGGGGAAAGGGGTGAGGAGGGGTGACAGAGAAAGGGGGAGGATGTTGAAGAGTGTGAGGGGAACTATTGATGACAGGCCCAGCAATCATTTCTTATACTATAGCACCTCCTTGTGTTGAAGACGAGTCTCAACACCAATAAGAGGGCAGAGTGGGAAGTCATCACGTTATTTACACCTGTTTTTCCGTTTAAGGCATCAAAGATAAATCACCTACAGGAGTAAAAAGCACACCTTGTATTTGTGCTAGCCACTGTCCTAAATCTGAGGTGCTGTGCATTAAAAGAGCTCATTGTCTGACACTTTCCACTCAATATGAATGTTGTATCAAAAATCCTTAAAGCTGAAGGTTTGCACTTTAACCTTATACTAACTGTTTCATTTTAAATCTGATGAGGGAATACAGAGTAATACTATTTAAAATATGCGACACAACAGTTCAATGTGTACGGACAACTTGTATCTATACAAATATGTATGCATTCTGTTTGAGTGTAATAGAGAGTAATATTACTTTTACATGATTTCATAGTTTCCTTTTAGTTGCATGTAAATTTCAACATTTCCAGGGAAAAAAATAAATCAACCACTGCAAAGAAATGACAAATGTCAGTAATCAAATGAAGTCATATTTACCTCCAGCCTGCAACTGCACCCCGGGGGTCATGTGGATGAACTCTGGCCTCTTGGTGACCTTAGAGCCACAGATAAACCCAATGACAAAGTCTGACTGCTCCTCCGCCATCTTCACCTGTACAGATAGATAATAGAGATAAATTAGAGTTACCACCTTACAGTTGTGTGGCTCTGCCAACCAGTCAAGTTGAAATTTACATCCATGTCTGACTCATATAATATATGAAGTGAAGACTTTAAAGGAAATAAATATAAGGCTGTCATGCCGTCTTCACTTTAAGACTATTTATACAGAGGAGAACAAAGCACTGATAGAGAGCTTCATCACATGGTGCAACAACAACCACCTGTAGCTCAATATCAGAAAAATCACTGAGCTTGTGTTGTAGTTGTAGCCATCACCACTGACAATACTTTAAATATGGATGTTGCTGCAAAGAAGCAACACATTTCTAAAACATGCATGCTTCACACACATCTTATACTCAACAGCACAGAAGATCTATATAATCAGCACAGTTTCAAGATGGACACCCAAGATTAGTGTCATAAATTCCACACAGTATTTGAGGCGGCCTGACATGATATCAGTATTTGCTACCACATTTTGATTTTCTATTTTTTGAGCTGGACTGTTAATTAGGAGCACTGGTGGAATATACCGTTAGGTTATTCATAGCACCACACTCTCGGAACAGTAGGAGCAGCAGAATGCCAGATGCAGTGAAATGAAACTTCATCGTTTGTCCTTCATTTATTTAGAAATACAACACTGCACAGCTCTGGGTCTGCAAGTTTGCTTTCACTCGCCTCTACAGCAGCGGGTCCTCTGATCCATTGATCTGATCTGATATGTTCTGATCAATGCGACCACTGATTGACCTATCAATTCTCCACTTTGTCACTTAACCTCAAAATGTAAGAAATTCCCTTCAGGCATTCCTGAGATATTGCATATACAAGAATGGGGCAGACAGATGGACATCCTGAACACACATGTTCCGCCACAGCTGTCGACGGCACAGTGGCATAAAAACGGTAAACTGATAATCCTGAACAATGCACTGTTTATTTGAGTAAACTTATAAAGCACACAGACATGCTTACCACAGCCTTTGTGTATTCACCGGTAGCCAGTGACCCCTGGGAGCTCATCTGTGCTATGAGCAAACAGCCACGGCCCAGAGGCTTTCCTACAGCACTCAGACCCTTCACAACCCCGGGCCCTGGCACCGCATGAGCATTCACTATGTGGGACCAGGATGAGATCTGGTACAAACCCCCTGGGAAATGGATACACATGCACATTATTAAGATACTTTAAATTTTAACAAAACAGTTATTTCTGAAGACAGATAAGCCATGTCCAAATATGGAAAGAAAATGTAAAAGGTTTTCAATCCGCCCACCTTCATACTGATGCTTGACTGTGTTCCCAATGTCAGCAAACTTGCGATCTTCAAAGATGAGGAAGTTGTGTTTCTCAGCCAGAGCCTGCAGTTTCTGGTTGAAGGCCACTGTGTAGTCCTGTTAGCAGACACAACAACAGCATTACATTACTTGTCCTGACAATATTCTCTGTTTAAAAAATGTACTGGTTCCGTTCTGACCTTGAGGATGTCTACATGGGTCTTCAGCATGCAGATTTTGGGACCAAGAGAGTCCGCCAGCTGAAGAAGCTCCTCGCTGCTCGTCACATCGGCGGACACACAGAGGTTAGACTGCTTGTCCTCCATGGTCTTCAGCAGCTTTGACGCCAGAGGGTGAACGTCTGTGGACAAGAGGCAGGAGAGACTGGATGAAGAGCTTCGATTCTGAATGTAATATTTGTTACTGAAAATGACACCACCTCTAAACAAAACTTTTGAGAAATGAAGAATAAGGCGGAATTTATACATCTGTGTCAAATTGACGCCGTACCTACGCCATAGCCTGAAGTGCACCTCTCCAGAAATGTAAGTATGTGTCATGGCGACGGAGACCTGTCTATTTTTGTGAGCTGAAACCATTTCCCTCAGTGGAAACGAAGCTTTTATTTACTTTCATTTCACAGATAAGAAACAATAAATTGTGTAGACCGTAAAGCCTCCACAAAAATAGCATTTCAAGTCTTGTGTGTGATTTATCCTTCAGGATTTATCCTAGCTTGATATGAGCAGAGGAAATCTCTGCTCGTCGCTAGGCTAATTTATACAATGTAAAATGTAATAGGCTTGTGCTAATAATGTTAGCATCTTATATTTGTGTGGTTTTATTGGTGAACCTTGTGAGTTGTAATAGAGCCGAAATTTGTAACATTAGCTTTGTTAAATGTTGCTGTTGTCCCTGGCTTCATTTGAGTACAGAAAAGTCCGCTAGCTGCTAGGCTAATCTATACAATGTAAAATGCTATAGGCTTGTGCTTAAAAAAACATTAGCATGTTGTATTTATGGGGAAAATGTGTCCAGCAAAGACAAATCCTTTGTCTGTGAATGCTGCGAGTTATGGTGAAGCTGATTTGTGTACTTGTGTTTGAAATTGTCTCTATTAAGCCATGTTTAATGTGTGTTTAATGTGTGTTTTGAATCAACTAAACTTTACAGCACTTCACAGAAACCTCTGCCGCCACCTAGTGTTTTGGAGGTGTAACTGCAGAGCGACACAGACACACCACTGCACAAGTATAAATCCCCCTTACAATGCTTTAAAAGGATCACAAAAATCATCCCCCCCGAGGCCAAGAAGGTAGAAAGTATTTGTATTTCATGTTGGGTGTAACCTTGCACAGAAATATTGTCAATTATATTCACAATATTGCACCAGTGTTGCCCTTTGACTAACTTGGAAGACTACATACTTGGTAGTTCGGCTCTGTCTGCATAGCTCAGCTCAATGTCCTGTTCCATACATGGTTTCTTGGTGGCAGGAACCCCGTTACCATTCTCCTCCTTGGGGCTAAAAGAACCAAGAAGCAAATGTTACATTTGCAATTGTTATGTGTAAAGTATGCATTAAAACACACACAGTTACACTCCGCACTACATTCATCATCTTAGCTGGGACGATGGTGCAACTGTACCTGAAAGTGTTATTGTCCAAGATGAACTTGCGGACGTTCTGGGCGGTTTGAGCGTCAATGCGTTCGGCTGCCAGCAGCACGTTGAGCAGCGTGAACATGGAGATGATGGGATGGAGCTTGATTCCCTGAGAAGCCAACATCTCCACACCGCCTTGTTCTCGGTCCATGAGTACGATGGCATCTGTCACCTTGAACCAATAAGATTTCAAAAGATGACTACACCCACTGGGGCCAGGTTTAAGATGGCTGTTGCCGTTGTTAACACGTTTACCGTACTTGATGGGCTTCTACAACCTTTACAGTGAACATTCAAAAAAAAAAAAAGCAGCCATGTTATTTTACAATGTCTGGTGTTTTTTGATACTGCACCTTCAGTCCACCTTTGTAGAGCACTTCAGCAGTCTCCAGGATGCTGGAGCCACTGGTCACTGTGTCCTCAATAATCAGGCATGTATCCCCCTCACGAAATGAGCCCTCCACCAGACGCTTGGTTCCTAGAAGGGTTACATAAGGAGCCTTATCAGTCCCTATTGTGGACAAGCAGAGTAACTGCGGCACTTTTACTCTGATTAAAGGCCTTTAAGAGGTCACGTTCCAGTGGGGCAACAGCTTCTGCTGATTCACAAATATGCTACAACCACAAACTGTATGTATCACCTGGTGTGAAACTTTACTTTCAGCACTTTCAGGATTTTCTAGAATTGTTTTGTCGAACCTGAAGGACCAGATATATGTCTGTGTTTGACAAACAGCATAGTATTAGGTCAATGTCTACAATGCACTTACCGCAAGCCAGTTGAGACTTTCTAAAATGTCAATCAGCTCTCAATAACACATGTAAGAAAACTGCTCCCATGCTACTTTTTAACACTTTAACTCAGTCATTTTGCACCTTATCACAGGAATGTGACAGTATGTGTTTGTCCTTGACAGCTGAGAGCAAAAACTGCAACAACCTCACTGATAGAAGTGTCGCCAAAACTGCATCATAAAGTTAACATGTCAACCCACATAGCACAAACAATCTCGTCAGATTATTGACATTGCAGGGAGGGGGAATGGCAAGTTACTGAAGCAACACTGCAATATATGACAGTGCTGTACGCAGGAAGGTCAATCATAAAACTGCGGATATCTCACATCCTCTACACTCAGTTTGAGCTGCTTCTGTCTAGCCGTTGATTTCAGGTACCAAGAACCAGCCAGAACATGTATAAGAAGTCCTTCATTCTCTATGCCATACATAAATGAGTTCAGGTTCTGATACATGTCACTCTCCAAATTAAAGATCAAGTGTTTCAAAATGGGACAATTCTTAACTGCTAATGAATGTTTCCACAGTCAACACTCAACGTTGGTTTAATAAAGCCTAGCCCTCCACCCACTCACCATAGTCCTTGGCCTCCTTTCGCCTGATGAGCATGGGCAGTTCATGTCTAGAGCAGATGATCGTGGCCAGAGGCAGGGCTGTATACGGCACCCCACACACCGAGTCAAACTGTAGCCCCTCTTGTTGCACTCGCTGGTAGATGAGAGTTGACACCTGCATATGAAACAAGATAAAAGGTGTGCAGCGGCAAAAGGGTCAAGGTTTTATTGTGTTAGTGTTGTAGGTAGATGGCTGCATGACAAAACAATGGAAGTTTTTACCATCCAGTGAACCCCCCCTCATTTTCCCACCATGCTTACAAGGTTTAATACTTTTTATTAAATGTTGTCTTATAATATTTAAAATGGTATTAAATGTTTTTGGGTGTCTACATAATGTACTCCATGTGATCAGACTGTGTTTGTGCATGTGCACTGACTTACTATAGTTACTACTCACTTATCTTATCAGAATAAAACAATGATTAAGCTGTACTAAGGTAAATGACCTGGATAAGTGCAGGATTAATATTTCTTGCTCATATTTGTAGAGATCATAGTTGTAATGTTGCTGATACTGTGTCAAACATGCTAAATATATAAACAAATCTTGCATCGGTTGCATCCTGCTTTGAGCTGTAATCCCATAATGAGGGGGTTCATTGAAAATTCTAGTCCAATACTATGTACACACAGCAGTGTGGACTCTCAGACTGCTGATAAACACCCACGTGCGCATCGATACCGCGTCACTCACTACAACATGTGGGTGCTAACACTTTATAGTATCATTTACAGTTTGGACAAAGTCACAGTGCGATGTTTCACTTTTGTTCATTTAACACATTTAATTTTAGGTCCATCGCGCCGTGTAGCGGAAAGGGCAGCACGTGTTTACCTGGTTCATGAGCGCTGGGTGCGACACCAGCACCCTCAGGTCGATGTAAATGGGTGTCATCATGCCGCTCTTCAGCTTGTACTCTCCGAACTTCACCGCGTCCACATCGTGGAGCTTCAGGATCAAACTGTCTATAGAGTCGGTGTCCATCTCTACGTGTGTTTAGGAGATTTAACAGGAGTTCCCTCGAAGTTGTGCCCTACCACTCTTCGCTCGCTTCCTCAGCGGGAAACATAAACGACACTTCCGCTGTGAGTCCTTTCAGAATAAAAGCATCGCCTCTACTCTGTTCATGAAAGTATTTCGACCAACGACAACTTCTACTGAATTGTTTAAGACACTAAGCGTTTTTTCCTCCATAATTTCCATAAATTTTAATCTATTAGTGTGAATTAAGCTAAAGCACAAGTACAAAGCACAAGGAGCAGGGCCGGAGTACCAAACTCTTGGTCCTCTGGACAGTCTCTGTGGCCCCCCTTCCTTCCCTTTCTCTCTCACTCACCTTTTGAATTTCTCACAGTCAGTTTCCCTCTCCGTTCATTTTTTTTCTTTCTTTGAATACCAATTTCTCTTCCTTGGGAAAGACATGAGAGTGTACATTGGCGCTTCAGCAACATACGCAGTCTCTCACTCACTCGTTTTTAGCAGAGTTGAGAGACAAATCCTAGTGCAGGGACGGACTCAGCCATTTTGTGCCTTTAAGGGGTGATGGAGGCCTCCAAGAGCTTCCTCTATTTTCTTATACAAAGTTCAGTCTTTTAACCAATTTATCCCACCAGTTTTGATTTAGTTAGTTACTTATTCTATTCTTGTTTTACTCTGTTGTTGTACATATTGTATTTAAAATTTTCACACATACAGCCTCAGCACAGTGACGATATATATTTCATTTTTTAATATTTTTATTATCTTAAGTACTAGTGTGAAACACTGTAGCATAATGCACATTTTATTTTATTTTTAATATTTTTAATATCTTAAGTATTAGTGTTAAACACCGTAGCATAATGTACATTTAATTTATTTTTCAATGCACATTTTCATTTCTATTTTATTTTATTGCTTTACATTTACATACTTCTAATTCATATTCTTATTCTTACTTCTCACAATTCTCCATTCTTTACATCAGAGCGACTGTAACAAATCACAATTTCCCCTCAGGGATCAATAAAGTATTTGTGATTCTGATTCTGAGGGCCCGCCTCCCAATAGGGCCCTGGGTGATTACTCCCACGTTTCCCCCACTACACAGGTCACAGGAGTATGATTTAGCATTATTACAACAACACAAGAATTTTCTGTGTAATATCATATTTCTGGCAAAGTTTTATATCCATAAACATAAGGTACTGACAATCTAACCCTCTCTATGTGCCTTTGAAAAGGAAGCAGAATCCTACTTGAGGACTTTGTATGACTCAAGCAATAGAAAAGCTGTGAAAACCCTAAATTTGTGCTTCAAGTTTAAGATTCTATTATAGTGTTTATTTGTTTTTGGTATAATTTTATTGCATATCTTTTATTTATCTGTATCACAATTTGTTTGTAACCCCTGGTATTGTCTCTTCGTTGTCCCTTATTCTCTGATCTTCCGTTATATTCTCTCATACAATTGTCTGTGAAAAAAAGAATATTTAAAAAAAATAAATGCAACATTAAAAGAGGAAAAAACATCATCTTTACTCTAAGCTTCAGTGAATAAATATAATTTGAGTCGAGAACAAGTTGATTCAAACTATATTCTGAAGGAAAGACGCCTTAACCGAAAGTCTTGCCAGCAGAACCAATGGCGTAACGTATTTTCCCTTCAACGACTCCGCGAAGAAGAATGACTTCCGCTATAGTTTATTTCGCTTATCAAAATAAAAGCGCAGACATTGCACATATCGAGGGCCTGTGGAGGCGACAGCTCGCCGTAGTCCGTCATTTATATACCGTAAAAATTATCTGTGATTATTGACTTTAATTTCCTTCTGTCAGACAACTCAGATCTTACAAAAGCAGCAGCCATTTGTTTTTTGGGAGTCACTGCACAAAATTAAAGTCTGTGCGTTATCTTCACCTCACACCCAGGAAACTATTCATACCCCCAAAAAACACTGACAAGAAATGTCTTGGGTTTTTTTCAGTTTATTAAAAAGATTCAGTCCACAGTAGTTCAGATTTTGGCACCAACAATATAAAAACAAGTTAATCAAAAATAAAGTGTACACCCCAAAAAGCATTGAACAAAATGCCTGAATAAAAAGGGATAAATAAAAAAAAATGAATTAAAAAAAATGTAAAAAATAAAAAATACAAACATTTATGTAATTAAAATGCATTTCACTTGGAAATAATGTTGGAGTTTCCAATACATTTGTGAAGTAACAGTTTCACTTTTGGTCAGTCAGCTTTTGCTTTATATATTTTACAGGTGCTGTACATTTTGTACTTTTAAAAACACCCACAGTACAGATCACAGAGTCACATCTACATGGTGACTTGAAGAGCCTATGCTATAATAATAGCAAGGCAACTTTTTTAATACTAACTGAAAAGTAACAGTGCTTATCTTTCTAAGGAAATGTTTTGAATTTCATGTAATTTGAAGAGAAACCTGTTGCTCTATTCATCAAAACAGCGAGACACTGACAGAGACAGACAGGACACTTACACATTTTACAGCTTTTACGGCTGTAATCTCCTTCATTACAAAGAATGCTGATTCAAATTAATAATAACCGTCCTATCAATTTCATTTAAATCCGACTGTGACTGTCATGTCTGTCTTGGTCAGTCGAGCTGAGACAGGACAGCTGTAAAAGCTGTTCTGGGCAACAGCGTAAATACTTTACGGCTTCAGAATTCCTCTGCAATACAGTCATGCTCTCCTGATTTGGAAATAACTAACGACCCAGAAAATGCATTCTGCCATTACTTAAATGTTTTCTGCATATATTAGTCACAGTGAGACTCAAAATCATGGGGACTCATGGGAAATGCAACAAATGTGGCTACAATTATTTGGGAACATAATTATATAAAATCAGACACATTTGCAGTGATGCATTTTGTTGGTCAAGGGAAGAAAATTGTCATGGAATGTTTTGAAATACTATAAGATATCCCAAAGCAACAGTAAAAAACACAGCAATACTGCATCTGGTGTGTGTGTGTGTGTGTGTGTGTGTGTGTGTGTGTGTGTGTGTGTCAACAGTATGTTTGGGGGTAGGCAGGTTTGAGGTGATAAAGCAGCAGGATTTGTGCTCAAAAATCATTGGATGAAGAAACCCTTGTTTCTACTCAAGAAGAAAGGATCACAACCAACGTGAAAAGTTGGACAGATCTTTGAAAAGGCACAGAGTTTGGTGTAAAAAAGTCTTGTTAAGGCACTTAAATTTGGTGAGGGGAAAACCTTTAAGGCACAGGTCTGATGGAAATGTCTTCTCTTAATAAAACTAGGAGGAGGCTTCCTTCTTGCAGTGGTAGCAACGCTGTAAGGGGTCTCGCTTCTTCATCCTCCTTTAACTTAAACTCCCCTCTCCTTTAATCTGAAGGGTTCTGAGCGTCTGCAAGCAGCTCCGGCCTCAAACATTCAATCGGACACTGGATGTTCTGGAGAGCAGAGAAAGGCAGGGCAAGAGGAGATGGAAAGAGAGGAGATGTTGCGATTATTAGTTTTGACTGGATTTATAGAAACATTCTCTGAATCAATTAGAAATTACAGATCACCAAAACTAGGCTGAATTTAATACTTAATACTTCCATAATGGCTTTAATTAAAAAAGGTGAGGAGATACTGAAATGAACAGAACAAAATCACATTCATTTAAAACGTTAAGTTGTTCGAGTATAAATACAGTGTGTTGATATCTGTGACTAAATGGTAATATTAATTTATTGATTTGCTTTATTTAAGAGCAGAATATTGGTAGTAAAACTCAGAGTGTGTCACTCACCAGTTTGCGTAGAGCGTTTTCTCTGTACCGGTCGAAGACATCTGAATGAACAGGTTGAAGGAGGTCAGCTTCCACATCGGTGTGTCCTCCTGGCCTTCTGCAGTTCTCACAACGCCAGCCCTAAAGAGGAGGAGGGACAGGTTAATGCACATGCACAAAACAATCGGATCACAAGGACTACATGATGCACTTCTAAAAGTAGTATGCAATAAGATTATCTATAAAGTAGCAGTGTTACACACCTGTTGTCCTCCATAGCAGGTACAGGTACAGATGGCGCCCTGATATTCCTTCTGCCACTGGTTTCCCACCTGGTACATTTTCCCATTGTCATAACATGTCGACTCATCTGAGGTGAGAGAGTAACATGTTAAAGATAGGAATATTTTTCAATTGTATTTTGTATTTTTTATGCAATCTCAAAAAAAAGTAATAATATCTGATACTTGATGGAGCCATTTCAAGATCTGTGTGTGTGGGCACCAAATTGGTCCAGTAGGTGGCACTTTTGTGTTTTGGGTCACTTGCTTAGGTAGGAACTTTTTTTCAGAGGACTGTGTTGGTGAATGGAAGAGTGCAAATAGGATGTGCTAATTTTCACTTGACACTACTTAGCGGTGCTATGGCTAGCACGTCAATTATTAGCCTGTCTATATAGCCCCACTTTGCCGCTATGATACTATTAATTGTAAGTGTGAATTTATTTTGTGACACATGATATACTAAACGTAACAGAATCACCCTGTATGACAATACTGCAGGCCTGATATCTCCATGTGTATAGGCCTGGTTGTGTTTGTGTGTCTGTACTCACGGGGTTCACATTTGAATTCTCCCTTGCCATTGCCCAGGCAAGTGCAGCTCATCATGTGACCGTTCTCAGCCTGGCGATCCCACTTCTCGCCAATGCGGTAGTTATTATTGTTGTCATGACACCACTCTGATGGAGGGAAGAGTAGTAAGAGAAAGAAATAAAGAAGATAAAAGGGAGTGAGGAGCAAGGGAAGGAGAAGAGAAATGCATGAGGATGACATGGAGAAAGAGGAAGGTTGGATCAAAATGGCAAAGACAGGGAGAGCAAAGGGTGAATAGGAGAGTGAAGTGGATATGTGAGAGAAGTCTCATTAGTTATTGTACAGAGCAGCCAAACAAAAATTCCAAAAGGTGAAACACTTTCCCTTCACATTGCAGATAAAGATGCACAACATTAACGGAAACAGATTCTCACACAGCTAAATTCACAGTCTTTGTAAAACAAGCATAAAACACATTTATATTTCAAACAAACAAACTGTGATCACATCCTCTAAATTAGACAGAGCCTGAGTTGGATAAACACATTGTCCCAGTGGGGACACACACATATAGACATACAGATAGTGGAATGACTTTAAACCTATGGCGAATGGATGGTGAGCTCAGTTTCTGGTATTGTCGTGTTAGTTATATGGACAATACAAATAACTGAGACTGATGCTAACCGGTTAGCTTAGCTTTCTGCTGTCTGTGATGTTTTCACAGTTTACAGATGCAGAGCAGAGAGAGCAACATGGGCAGGCTACAGACAGACTCATACAAAGTATGTGTGTTGCTGCACATAGAACTGTATTATTCTATAGCTTTTGAACTGTGGCCCAGGAATTTATAAAGTTAATAATGTAAAACGTTTTGATGGTTTTGTTTTCCACATAACTCCAACAAGTCTTTTCAAATTTGTCTGTGATATAATTGATTGTTGATTTCCTCTTATAAATTCCTCTTGAGTAAATCACATAGAATTATTTGATTTCTAATTCCATGGTGTGTTGCAAAGCATGCTGGGATGGGTTATTAAGCCACTCACTGGATGAATCACACCTAAAATGGCCACTGCCCAGCCCCAGGCAGCGGCACCACAGCTTAAAGCCCGTCTCAGACATGCGCTCCCACTCTGAGCCCACCTCCTGGTAGGTCTGTGTGAACGTGTCGTAGCACACGTCCCGGTTGGTGGTGATGGGGATGTCACCTGGAACTAAGAGATGGAAGAAACAAATATGTTTAAACTAGAACCAAATGATGTGTTTCACCATGACAAAGACGGATACCATATAATTGATCGTTTGATTTAAATGTTATTCCGTAATTGTTGCTGTATTGTGTCAGTGTAGACTGTACCAGCATTGCCGACGGTCACAACTTCCTCCAAAACCTTCTCTTTAGCCTCGCCCCTCATGGCCTCTACTACGACGTTATAGGAGGCTCCAGATGTCAGTCCAATCAGTGTGGCACTGTTGGAGGAGCCAGGGAGACGCATCTATATAAAGGAAGAGAGAGTTAATAAGTGGTCCTTACATCTCCAGCCATAAATATGTGTGTGTGATTATGTGTGTGTATATACCTGAAAGCCGCCTTCCTCCACGTGTGTAATAGGATTACAGGACACCTCATACTCTGAAGTGTGAGGAACACCAGACCAGGAGATGGTTGTGACTGTCTGTGCTTCTTGGGGCAAGTCTGTTTCATTATCAGGGAAGCCGAATGCAAGACCTGGCAGGGGACCATCGCTCACCTACAGGATCAAACAATACAAAGATAATGTGAGGTCATAAAATCATTGCAAATGTCATATATATACTTTGATGTTAAATATTAAAGAATGACAGCTGATGTATTTGCAACCCTGCTGTTAAGAACCAAGTTCTATATTTTTGAATTAGATAATCGAAGATAATTTAAGTCTCACACACCTTGACCAAGGGGATTCTGTGTCCATCAGGGCCAGCTACAGGAATATAGATCAGGGGTTCTCTGAGAGTTGGTCTCTGGCCTTCTCTGGGTCCACTGAAGGGGCCATTAAGTCCATGATTGGGGCCTAGGCTCTGGTACTCAGTGTAGATGTGCTGGCCCTGCTGGCCTGGTTGGTTCTGGCCACTAGTTCCAGCCAAGTGAACATGGTTGGTGTCAAAACTGGACACAGAATAAGCGATGAGAAAATAATTAAAATGAGAGATGACAATGGGGGAAAACATGAAGTAAAAAAGCACAACAAGCATTGTTTGACTGCACAGACATTTTAGGGGTTTCTGGTCCTGCATTTTTAAGCTTAATTCATAGCTTCAGTATTATTATGCAGGTTCTTACATCTTGTCATTGAAGGACTCTGGAACATCCAGGATGTCAGTGGTGGGTCTGTGAGGAACAGGAAGCTGAGGCAGCTCGGGGACCAATAGCTGATCATCTGTAACTGGCTCTGATTGAACAAAAGACATATGTATGCTAGCTGTTAGACATGAGCAGGACAAAGCAAATGCACAGAACCAACTAGCTGAATTTTTAGCAGGTGATTCCACTGTGTTCCTAAAACAATACAGTATCCACCAACCTGCCCGTACAATACACAAGTTTATCACAGTCTTTTTCAACAGGACACCCAATATAAGTAAAGATGAGCCTCTAGCTGAGAATACACAAGTGCAGATTTTCCCATGAGGGCTTTCCCACATCTCAACATCAGTGTTTAATATGAGATACTATAAATAACAGTCAATGCCAAGGCTGTATGCTGTAATTCTACATTAGCAGCAGTTACACAAAAAGCCAGCAGAGGGCAGCAGAGCACAGCTCTCAAACATGACACAATGGTCAATATGTAGATATTATTACTTATTACTTTAACAATGTTTTTGCCAACAGAAACAATTACTGCTATAAAAGCTTACATCTCTAACATAGTCAAAACAAGTTTAAGGGGAAAAAAGTGTCTCTAAGTGTCTCTCTTCATTACAATAATCATGAAAAATAGGCATGATCAGAAGAGGCAGAGGATTACCTCACCTAATTAGTGCAGCTCTTGGCACAATTCCAAAACATGGGTAATATAAAAACACCTCATAATGTTGTATTTCATTGTTTTATGAAAATTTTTGTGGGAAGACTTAATAGCAGCTAGTTTTACTGTTCTACAGCACTAGTCGTATGTGATATTGGGAATAACAACAGCAAGAGAAATGTCAAATGTCCCGTTCTCCCCACAGAGAAAGATAGAATAGAAACTGCCTTTTAACATTGTCACAATTTATTAAACATTGTCAACATTGGAGCAATCCTTACTTTAATAAAAGCCAAAACTGAAGATCATCATCATGTGGATGATGGGTGTACTTACGTGTTCTGGCTTTGCCCACTAGAGGTGTGCTTCTCAAAGCATTCTGCAGCGCGACAATCTTAATGACGTACTCTGTTCCTGGTTTCAGACCTGTGACCAAACACAACAGTTACACAAAAAGTTACCAACATTTGCCACATTTGTTAATCAGTGTATGTATGTTCTATGTGTATGTGTAGAGTAAATTTTAATGCTTCACACTCACCATTGATGATGGCGTAGCTCTGGCCTGCATGGGGTCTGGGGATAACCTCTCGAGGCAAACCACCAGCCTCCTCATAGGTTACATAGTACCCAGTGACCCCTGGACTGCGTGATGGCTCCCAGGTGAAAGAGATGCTGGTTGGGTTCAGGGAGGTGAAGCGGATATTCGTGGGTGGGATGACCACTGGTTTGGCTGAAAGAGAAGGAGAAACTATTAAGTACTCATACGACCTCAACTACATTATATTTATATTTCTGTTGTTATCAATATAACACGTACGCCAATATATACTGTATTTCTTGCAATCATGGCAAAGATGTAACATTACACAGTTAAAGTAATGTATTACTCTTGACTGTAACTGGATAGAGATTAATGGTTACCTGTGCTGGCAGTGAGTGTGAGAGGTGCGCTGCGTCCATTGCCTTTCAGTGTATAGATGTTGATCTTGTAAGTGGTGCCTGGCTCCAGACCTGAGAGTTGAGGCACAGTGACAGGTTAGTGAGGAATTGTGTGCAGTAATACTAAGAATCTGATGTCACATTTGAACAATATTATATGCAATTTAACATTTAACATTCTCACAGCTTTGGGCTTGCACTACACACCTTTGTGTATATTAATGCTTGTACATTCTCATATTTGTGTACCTGTGATGGTGAATGAACGCAGGTCAGGGCCAATGGTCCTTTGAATGGGGATGTAGCCTGTAGAGGAGGTGGTTGGTGTGGCCTCAACCAGGAAGCCAGAGATGGTTTCTGTCTTGGAGCGCCAGGTCAGGGTGATGGAGGAGTCGTTAACATCGGAGATGCGTACACGACGAGGGGGGCTGATGTCTTGAGGTAGATGAGGAAAGAGACAGAACGTCATGATAAGAAGGAACAAAACCAAGAGTGAGAGAGTATACATCTATTAATGATGAGATAAACACAAGAGTGGCTTTTTGCACAACAAATGAACTCTCTGTAACAACATTACTGCAACAACACCATGTCTCTGTTTTTAATGTATCAAAACACTGCATTCATACATCAGCAATTCATAATTCATGAGTTGCAAACTCACTCTCCAGAGTGGTGACCTCTCCTTGGACTGGCCTGCTGGTCAGAGAGTTTTTCAAGGCGTAAACATGGACTTCATAGGTAGTTGCAACCTAAAAGAGACAGAGGAAAAGAAACTTAAGTGCTGCACTGTCTCCACAGCACTGCGTTTAAGTATACTATAGTTTAAGTATACTATATTTACATTTTTCTTCAAAAGGAAGCACGTAATAAAGAAAAAAATAACAACAAGGCATTCAATTCAAAGGAAAACGAAAGAAAAAATATATAGACCAAAAGGGAGTAGGCTGAAGCTTAAGCTTATTGTACCTACCCTTTTAACTCTGCATTAAGTAGCACATTCATTACTAGGTTTATGCTATACAAAAAAAACATCACATAATCAGTGACCACTGCACATTTTTTCCTAGTTCTGTTTTTGTTGCAAGCTAATGGAGAGCCAAAAGGGGACAATATTCATTGCGATGGATGTTGCTGCAAATCCATTTTCACACTCTAACAACATGAATGGAAACCACTTGGTATTTAAAAGGTACCACCTTAAACTAATTTAAATTTACCGTTAATGTAGAAGGTTAGAGTATGCAAAAACACCATAGTGTTACTGCATTAACTTATAATTTCTTTTCAAGAGGTCAGAACAAACTGGAATCCTTCATTGAGACTCACAGATCCACACTCACCATGAGTCCAGGGATGTGTGCCTGTGTGGTGTCTGGGGCCAAGTTGATCTCCTTGGTAGGGCCGCTCTTGTTCTTTGGGTTCACCACCACACGGTAGCCTGTGAGGCCTGTTTGGCCATTTAGTCGGTTTTCCTGACCCGGCACATCCCAGTGCATAGTGAAGGAGGTAGGGCTAACCTGGGAGAACTGGAGGTTGGTTGGTGATGAGATGGCTGGGAGGAGGACAGAAAATAAAAAAAAGGGTTAGTGGAGACAGAACTGACAACATGGGCATCTATCTGTATTACATTTTTCCTCTCAAATTTACAACATCGAGATCTAAATTTCTTCTATACCTGTAGCCTGTGTCCCGGTCAGTGGTGTGCTGGCTGTGTCGTCATGCAGAGCGATGACCTTTACAGTGTATTCAGTACCGGGTTGCAGACCATAGATAACAGCAGACTCAGCATCTCCTCTGGGAGCAGGGCGCAGCTCTCTCTCACCCTCCTCTGAACTTGAATACAAGACCCGGTAAGATGTGACTATTCCCTCGGGACTGTCCCAGGTGATCCTCAATGAGGTGGAGTCGATGTCTGAGAAGGTCAGGTCCTTGGGACGATCTACATCTAAAAAGGTGATGAGAGTGGAGTGAAGGGTGGAAAGGTAAGGGCAGAGGTCAGGAGGTTGTATTTTTATTTCTGAAAGTCTGGCAAACAATATTCCCCAAGTATCTCTCTAGAAAGTGTAAAGCCTTACTTGTTAAAGCATTCACCACCATTGGAGAGCTCTCTCCATCTTGTCCAAGGGCGTACACACTCAAAACATACTCTACTGTGGGCATAAGTCCTGAGAAAGTAATCTCCGTCTGGTCTGGAAACGAAAAGAGGAGAAGGAAAAACATTAGAGTTTCCTTAAACAAAACTAAAATGAGAGGGAAAATGAGGAAAGCTTTTAAATATTGACAGAGCACCACATACTGGGCAGTTAAACATCATACCTGGAGCAACCACCTCAGTGAAAGATGGTCCCTGTCCATCTCTGGGGACCCCAGTCACCCTGTATCCCTTGATTGGGCCCTGGGCAGGGCTCCACCTCACTGTGACACTGTTGTCCTTCACATCCATCACCTCCATATCAGAGGGAGAGTCAACACCTAGGAGAGGATGATGGAGAGATGAAGTAAAGAAAATGACTGACACCCATATTAGTGATTATCTTGCTTCCTCAAGTTTCCTGTGTTTTGCCTTTGCGTGTGTGTACCTGTCTTGTGCATGACGTAGATTGGAGTGCTGGAAGCAGGGCTGTCTCCTCTGCCAGTCACAGCGTAGACAGTGATGGTGTAGTCAGTACCGGGCTTCAGGTTATTGATTGTAGCAGTGGACTGAGAGCCAGGCACTGTGAACTCCTTAGGATTACTGTGACCTCCTGGATAAAGAATGATAATGTGATTAATGTTAGCAAAGCCAATATTTGCACCACTCAATAAATTGGTACACAGGTAAAACAGGTATATTGACAAGAATCTCCAAACACAAAAAAAGGAAGAATACTTAAAAAAAAAAAACTGTTTCCTGGCAAAAACAAAAATAAAGTCAATTTTTTAAACTTCTATTACTAACTCACCACTCTCTCCATGAGTGATTCTGTAGTAGCGCACAGTGACAGGTGGGGCGTCCCATCGGACAGTAATGCTGGTGGGGGATGAGTTGAGCACCTCCAGGTCTGTGGGAGCATCAGAGACTGGAGAGAGAGTGAAGAATCAGAGAGAAAAAAATAAGCAAACAACATAATGATGATAACACAGTGAGTAACTGGAGGAAATGAATCAGGATTTTCTTACTTGTCTTTTGTTTGCCACTGAGCGGCTGGCTCTCCTGGGTCCCGCTGACTGCGAAGATGTTGACTAAGTACTCTGTGTCTGCGGTGAGTCCTGTCAGGGTAAAGTGGTTCCTGGATGGGGGCAGCCTCTCGTCCTTGGTCCTCCCGCCGCTGGCCATCTGGTAACGGATACGGTAACCAGTGATTTTGCTCTGGGGAGCGAGCCAATGGATGGTGAAGGAGTTGGTGTAGATCTCAGAGAAACGCAGGCCAACTGGTGAATCCAGAGCTGGAGAAGGTTGAGAGGTACAGAGAAGGAAGCAAGGAAAAAGTCTTTAATCATAAAGGTAAAACATGTTTTGAAAAGATCACCTAAATACTAGCAATATAAAACATCTATGCACTGAAACATAACCTTATTTAGTATCTGTTTCTGGACTGATTCACCACTGTTGTTAAATTAGAACATCTTAGACTCACCTGTTTTCTGGGTGCCAACGACAGGTGAGCTCTCTCTCTGCTCATACACACACACCACGCTCACCAGATACTCAGTGTTAGGCAACAGGTCTGTGGACAGGAATAAAAAAAGACATAAATACAAATGTAGTCATTGGTGTGTCTGTGTGTAACTGTGTTGTCTTTGTTTTTGCTCTAACTTACTCCTTAGCACCACACTGTTACTCCTGCCTCCTGCGCTGGTTTCGGTATTGTCATCTTCATCGTCAATGGGATGATACCTGAATAATAAGGAGACCAAAAATGTCAAGCCATTTGTGTTATGTTTTTTACATGTGGGTGCACTAAAATCAGTGTGTACTTTAGATAACATCTGAATTAGAAATAAAAAATACTGAGTTATGTTTCCACTCGTACCTGATGAGGAAGCTGTTGATGTCAGCAGGGTTGGGGACATGAGGAGCGACCCAGGTGACTTCCATACTGTCTGGCCCAACCTGGCCAAAGCCCAAATCAGTGGGTGCTGGTACAGCTGTTGAAAAGACAGAGCAGCTTGATTCAGAGTGTATTCAAAACATACATCGATAAGATTTCTTATTGCTCATGTAAAAGGTGGCCAGAGAATTGTAATAATCATATGGAAGAGTTAGGAGGCAAATAAGGGGAGAAAATAGATATAAAGAAAGAAACAAGTAAATAACGAAATGACTAAAAGAGAAAAGTATTCACACTACCTTCTATTTAAGAGAAGAGTCTCTGTTTTATGTGTGAGTCAGTATAAATCTATCTTAAGTTTTACGACATCTTAAAAGTGAGAGAACAAGCAGTGTTTGCATTGGGGGGCAAAATGAGCCTCAGTATGATTAAACTCCACAACTAAAACCAGATGGTCCTCACGTACACACAAGAAGAGCATTATTAAACTGACAACAAAGCATGCTGCGCAATTACATCAGCAACTTGAAGGGTTTGCTTTGAAGCGCCATGTCTTGGGCTTAATGAGAACCTTATACATTATATAACTTAGCACACACAATGTGATTTGTGGCGCCCTCGCTGGCAACTCAAGTCACACTATCTGTCCACTGTAAGCATACTGTTGATGGTTTTGTATTCTTTTTTCTAACTGAATGGCTCTTCCAATAAGAAAATGTAATGATATTAGTAGGAAAGAAAATGGATCTTACAGGTATGCTGAGTGACTGTGGTGGGCTCGCTCTCGCCATTCTCTGTCACAGTGATCACACTAATGTCATAGTCGATACCAGGCTCCAGTCCATAAACAGTATATTGACCGGTCGTTGGTTGAACGAAGTCTTCGAAGATGGGTACACTCTCGCCGGCTGCAACCACAGTGATCCTGTAACCAGTGATGGCTGTGGTGTTGAGCGGTGACCAGCTGAGACTGATGGTGGTGTCGCTCACGTCCTTGAAGGTGAGGTCGGTCAGCTGTGGGACTTCTGGGAATGTGGAAAGGGGATTGGAGGGAAGGGAGGAGACAACAGAAACAGCAAACAAACGAGAGGCAAGGGCAGAGGGAGAGGGAAGGTGTTGGACATAAGAGCCAGAAAGAGGAAACCAGCAGACAAGAGACAGGAGCAGTGGTTAAGGCAAGCAATGAAAATTGTCTGCTTCCAGTGGGGTGAGATATTCAACATATCACACCAGTGGAAGAGCTAATGCTGGGCTGCTTTTTCTGGTATATATTACCATCTAGTGAGGTTACATCTGCTATTCAATGAAGGATCTCCATTGAAAATTCTTAATATATACACAAGCAATATAAGATTAGTGCTGCAAAACAGTATTGGTGCTGTTTTGCACAGTCCCTCAGCTGCTGGTGCAAAGTTAGAGCAGCGATGCTAACAGAGCAGAGCTAGCATCTGTTAAATGTTGAAAGCTCATGTGTTATTCTTACAGCTTTCAACATAATATGTTAATCTAAAAACAGGGACAGTGTGTTTTACCTGTCTACAAAATTATTATGACAATCACACCAGGCTCTCGGTAACTAATTTCCATACCTCGTGGTGTCAAAAACCCATTAACACCTCAGGGTTCTGAGTTGACCTCTCACTCACCTGGTGTAATGGTAGTTGATACAGGAGTGCTCTCCATGTCGTCCTTAACGGTAACAACGCTGATGTTGTATTCCACTCCTGGGCTGAGATTCTCCAGGGTGCAGGAGTTCTGCCCTGCCTCCACAAACTCCTCCAAACTGTTTCCTTGTTGACCGTTGGTGGGAGTGCATGTCACTCTGTAGCCGGTGATGTCTTGGAGAGAGACAGAAAAAGAAAGAAGGTTAACATGGAGTGAAAATCAGAAGAAGAAATGAGGAACAATAAGATGCAGAGGAGAAAAAAAAATCAACCTCCAATTTTATCAAAACATAAAGAAGCACAGCAGTGTTCAATGTGACTTAATCCGTTGTTTTTCAAGCACACCTGGGAATGTCGGTATGTGTGTACCTGGTGTACTGGCCCCGTTCCATTGGACTGTGAGCTCTCCAGTGCTTGGGTTAGACTCAAGGTTGAGGTCAGTAGGTGGAGACAGAGCTGGAGACAAAGAAGAACAAGAGGGGTCAGAGGAGAAGGAAGGAAATAAGTGTAAAAGATACATAAGGAAGAGACAGATAGGAATAGGGAAAAGACAACAGTCAGTATCTATAAGTTTATCCTTACGTGTGACAACCCGGCGTGTGACTGGGGTTCCCTGCTCATAGCCGTTTATAACTGGCTGGACGCTGTAGGTGTACTCCACTCCCGGAGTCAGACCAGAAATGTAAATGCTTCCTGAGTCAGAGGTCACGTCTCTGGGGGCCTCTCCGCCCTGACTGGGACGTACTGTCAGCTGAAAGATAAATGCAAACAGTGTCAGAGAGACAGCAAAGAGCGAGGTATGGATTGGGGGTACAGGAGGTAAAGGTCAGAAGTCAATGTTTTCCCAAGAACATGGTAGCCAGCAGGACATTCTCATCTCTAGTGTGACATATTGTGACCAATCAGATTTAAAGCCTGAGGTCTGTAGTTCCCATGTTATCTAACTCAAATGGGGCCTACGCTAACCCCAGAATAACTGGAATGTGCTTTCCACAGAAAACGACAGGAAACAATTTGCATCTGAAGACAATCATATAGGCCAGTTGTTCATTTTTGGGGACAGAAATTGGGAACACCAGATGTATGAATGTGTGTGTGTGTGTGGTGGGGTATAAAAACACTTTGTATGTTATGTATTAACAGTGAATGTACCTTGTATTCAACACGTGGAACTGGAGTCCAGGAGATTATAATGGAGGTATCCGTCACATCAGTGCTGAAATGAGGAGCGTTACCCATTGGGGGGTCTGCAAACACAGAGAGTAAAGGTATTCTGATAAGTTTTTGTGTCATGAGATGTCAAGTTATAAACCCCCACCATCTTTCCCCTCAACTGCATTAACTGTATCCATATTGCCAGTATTCTCTACTCACCTTTAAGAGATAGTTTGGATTTTTTGAAGTGGGGTCATATGAGGTACTTATCTTAAGTCAGTGGACTGAAACTAAATGTATTTATGCTCTTTTCAAAGCCACCAGACTCCATTGACAAAACAGTAATTTTACCATGCAGAACACAGGAGTTGCTGGTCTACTGCTGCCTTGATCAGATAGTTTGTTTGTGTTGTTATGTGACTTTGGTGCTTTAGAGGGTTAGTTCAGATTCACCAAAGTAAAACAACAACATAAACTATCTGATCAAGGCAGCGGTAGACCAGCAACTCCCGTGTTCTGCAAGGTAAAATTACTGTTTTGTCAATGGAGTCTGGTGTCTTTAAAAAAAGCATGAATACGTTTTAGTTTTAGTTCAGTCCCCCATCAGGAAGGGCTGTATGATGGCAAGGTAGAGCAGTAAAATAATCTAAATATAGCATACACTTTTTGTGTGGCTAACATATGTTTTGCTGCTGCCTTCGTCCACAGCAGTACATTGCTGAGCTTCTGTGGTGGTACTTCTGTCTTTTCCAAACATGGAGAGTGCTAACTGCCATCAATTCAAAGTAATACACTGACTGTGGAAAAGTACCTCATACAAAATCTGAATTATCCCTTTAAATGACCAATCTTGGATTTTGAGGGGCAAAACCATTACTATTAATATTTCTAAAATTTTATTATAAACTGGCCATTCTTTGAAACTGCCAAATCATAAAACTGCACCCTCACTTTGTCAAACAAACATCCAGTCATCAGTCCAACCCTAATCTAGACAACTCTGAGTTCCAAAACACATACATCTTTTCAGAATATGCACAGTGACCACACTTCGTTATACTCATTTATAAATGCATCAGACACTTACTAGTGGTAAATTCAGCCGTCTCTCCCACACTCAGAGAGTTCTCCTGTTCTGAATGTAACATAGCAGTGTACTTTGTATCAGGCCTCAGGTTGAGGATGGTGTACTGAGTAAGGCGGGCAGGCAGGCGCAGCTGCTTGGGGTTAGAGCCCTCCACGGTCAGGAAGAGACGGTAGCCGCTGATTTTGGCGCGGGGGGCATACCACAACATCACAGCACTGTCTTCTGTGACATTGACAAAATGGATATCTGTGGGAGCATCAGGCTCTGAAAAGAGAAACAACAATAAACAGTTTAATTAATTTCACTGTGAAATAAAAATCAGTTTGCACAGACTGATTTGTGTGTGCACAGTTATTTCGGTCATACTCACTTGTAGTTTGCTCCCCAATAAGTGGTAAACTTTCCTCTCCATTGTGAATGGTGTAGATGTTGAAGCGGTACAGTGTTCCAGGCTGTAGATGTGACACTTCAATGTAGGAGTTTTGACTAACAGGCAGAGTCATTTCCCTCTGCGCAGATCCAGACTCATCGACGGGCATGGCGGTGACACGGTAACCTGAGACACCGGTGGCTGGGCCGGTCCAAGTCAGAACGATTTTTTTATCTGACACCTCGAAGAACTGAAGGTCTGTGGGAGAGGAAACTTCTTCTGTGGACAGAAAAAAACTTTACATTAAAATCTTTAATATCTATTTAGATGAAATAACTCCTCACAGTGTGTAAGACCCTTACTTCCTTAACAGAGACCACCTTAAACGGACAATAAAATGGTTAACTAGCTTGTTCATATCTGAAATATGATCTGCTAAACAAGGTAAGGTATGTGGAACTTCAATTCAACTCTTTGACCTCATGGCTGTGTTTTATCTTTTTATCTTGCAGGTGATTAAAAAACATGATTCCAGCAGAACTCTTTGATACGTCATTCAATGCATTTGCATTTATGTTGCAGATCAAAGCCCACACTTGTTTATATATACATAATTATATTAGGTCTGTAACACAATTTCTACAAGAAGGGAACCATAACACTGCTTCATATTTTGGACAGGCTGCATGGCAGGACACACACCAACATCTTTAAATAGAAAAAAGCATTAAAGACAAGATGGACAGAGAGTAAAAAAACAGAGGAGAGAGACATCAGTCTTGATGAGACAATAAGGAAAGGAAAGAGAAAATCAGGTGCAGCTGATCATGAACCTTAAGGAAGCTCTGAGCTTTAATATTTTATAAATCATCTAAATTACAACTATCATGACAGCACCAACTCTGCACTCGTCACTCTAAGCCAGTGACGGGTGCAGCTCAGACAGCTTATGTGCAGACAGCAGCCGTGGTCCATTTGTCATAGTTTACATCTGCCACAGCGGAGGGGGGATTCACTTGTCTGTCCGAAGATGGCAGCACACACTCTTAATTAGGTCATGCATCTTTACTCCATCACACAGACTGTACAAACAAGCACACACATACCCACACACACACTTTTCCAGCATCTGCTCAACTGGCCCAACAGCATGTTCGACCTGGCAGACTAAAAAGTTTTACATAACTCCAGTCAAGCAGAATAGGAGTGCAACAGCTGTGAACTCAATGACTTCACTTTCCATTGGAAAACTCTAAACTTTGAGTATTAAGAATTGGAAACTTCTACATAGATCAGTGACGACGCCACAGGATGACTTGCAGATTGATCTGGAGGGAGCCCTTATGACAAGAGTAATAAGTCAAGTTCATTTGAACATAGAGCAGAGCAGGGGGACACAGGATCAAATGAGGATATTTAAGGATCAGAATCACCTAATAGGCAGACCGCTGCCCAACAACTCCTGGTGGTGCTAAAAGAAACAAGGGACAGACTTTCCCATAGTGTGTGACTCTCTATATTTTTGCTTTAATCATTTTTGTAGTTCCTGGAGGGGTAGTGGATGCTTTTAAAGTGCCAGCAATTTTCTCTCACCAAATACATTGTTTTGGCAAATACTAGGACTTGCACCTTTAAAGGTATACAGAGGCTCTCTAGCAAAGTACACAGGTTTTTTACCTGGCAGTGGATCTCCAGCGGTGTTGACCTGAACAAAGATAGGCTCACTCTCCAGGCTGTCCTCCACAGAGTAGATACTGATGTTGTACAACTTCCCGGGTTTAAGGTCACTCAGAGTCACAGATGTTGCCGTGTCAGGGAGAGTCAGCTCCGTGCTTTCACCTTCTACGGATGGTGTGTAAACGACACGATAGCCTGCATGGACGAAGAGACCATATGGTTCATTGCGTGTGTGTGACTGTCACAGATGAAGAAGCAGGGCTTCAAAGTAGCAACAAAATATTTTTTGGCAGTGCTGTGTGTCATACCAGTGATGGGAGCCAGTGGTTTTTCCCAGCTGATCTGTATGGAAGTCTCTCCCACCTCATCCACTTCATGCTCAGCAGGAGCATCAGGTGCTGTGGAACAAAATGGGGTGTAAGTGTGAGAAGGAAAATTACAACCACTGCCTCTTTTTTACTGGATCCCTTGATTTATAGTCCACCGGCACATGTTCGTTAGGCTGCTTGCAGGTCTGGGATTTCAAACAACATTTGAGGCTAGCAGCAGCATTTTTGTGAGAATGGGAAAGAACAAAATATAAGCTGGGAGAAAGTGTGTGTGTGTATGTGCCTACTCACCAGTGGTTTGTGAAGTGGTGAGAATGAGGTTGTCCTCTCCGGAGTCTGTAACCTCATAGACGTTGATAGTGTACTTCCTTCCAGGCAGAAGCTCATTAATGTTCACTGAGGTAGCTGTATGGGGCAAGTCTGATAGGAGAAATATAGACTGCATTAACACATCAGCTTTCATACTTAAAGCAGCCACATAAAGACAGTTTAATTAAGAGTATTATCTTGGTATAATGTCCATTATTTGGACATCAGGCCAAATTATAATGCACAATATTTTTGCCACCATCCATTCCCACCCAAGCGTATTTTGGTATATGTATATACAGCTCAGTTTGTATATGTGTTTAACTGCTCTTACCTAGCACCAGGGGTTGTCCAGTTCCCTGTCCCTGCTCACTGAGCTCATACTCTACTCTGAAACCAGAAACTGTGTCAGAGGCGGAAACCCAGGAGATGACAAAGCTGCTGGAGGTAATTTCGGTCACCGACTCTGAGATGTCAACCACAGGCGGAGGCTGGGTGGTCTCGCCTTGTGATGTCGCAACTACAGGAGAAGCAGAGAAAGACAGACATGGAAAATAAGAGAGTTGGCTATTTGCTGCCTCTGAGATCAGAACTGGCAACACTGCCCAGGACACTCTGGGGAAAAAAGTTTTAAAATCTCAGTGAGGACTTCCTGGTTAAATAAAATGAAAGGCCCTGAACAGAATAAAAGAGCACACAGAACATCGCCCTTTCAAGACGCTGCATGCACATTTCCAGATCCCTGTCTTTAATTTCATCTTTCATATTATGTATTTTGCTAACAAGGGCATATGCACAAAAAAATACCTATGTCTGAACTAGACTGCATTGAAAAAGCAGCCAAAAAAATGGTCAGTACTGTTGGTAAATGAGATCTTTCAACATTCTCAACTCACGTGATCCATAATTGGTGGAGAAGTCAAAGCGCGTGACCTCTTGGGCTCCAAACCGCAACACGCTGATTAGCTGACCCTCGTAGGTGATGCCTGGCTTCAGACCAGAGATGGTGTAGGAGTTCAGATGGCCAGGGATCATCACCTCTGTCCATGGGTTCTGAGAGTTTTTCTGAAAAATGTGATGATGGATGTTAGAAAAATAAGCATGCAGAACAGGAGTTGAACGTCAGATATCTCAATCGGGACTATGTCAGCATCAGATCCATGTAGAGAGAAACAAGAAGAGGTTTCGTTTCTTTGTAAAGCTCATTTAGAAAACTCACCACTTTCCATTTGAGGATGTACTGGGTGATGTGAGCAGACGATGGGGCATTCCACTGAATGGGGTGGGAGTTGGGTTGGTTTCCAGTTTCAGTTATAATGACCTGGACTGGACGATTGCCACCTGACAGAGAAAGAGAACAAAGAAAAAGGGGTGAGCTGTAATACAGAACAAAACTGAACAGATCAGGAGTTTCATCGTCTACTGTAAAGATAACATCATAATGTGATACTGTGCACAGCTTTAACAGAGAGGAGACACTTTCAATGGTGTTAATATCAAATATCTTAGTCAAATCTTAATTTTGGCAAGCAGACATAAAATGGTGAGATAGGGAGACGGTGAGATACTGCCTCTTCTACAAATTTAAGAAACCTGCAGTTTTATATAACTCAACACAACAGTGAGTGAGTATCAGTGAGTGTGCAGCAGTGTTCTCCTGAACAGAACACAGATAGGGTGAGGGAAAACTAACAAGTCCCTGTGAGATTCCAGCCCAGATTTCAACAGCTGGAGGAGAGAAGACTTTTACTCTACTTTCTCTTTCTTTAACCTCCTCGATTTCATCATGTTCTCTGAACTTCTCTGTTGTCTTGGACCGAGCTATTTTGCTGCAGGGATAGTTCATTTGTAAAAGAGCAGCATTTAGAGGAGACTTTAAAAATAGATCGTGTAAATATAGTGGATGAATTTCACAGTGAAAACAGCTCCCTGTGTTAATGTTCCCAGTTCTCTGACTGTCCTGTAATCCCATATCTCTAACCTAAGGTCCTTTTGACATTAAAAATTGCAAGCCTAATGAAACTAAAGAGAGTTTAACATCTGAACAATTATTATAATAAAGGGTTTTGTCATGGAAATACTTGTATGACCTCATGTGACAGACATCGATAGGTTTAAAAACACTTGCAGATGCATCACAAAATATGAGAAAGTTCTGCAAACAAGAAGCATCCAAGAACAACAGTATACTTAAAAAAAAACAAAAATTGTTGGAAGCAATTGAGTGTGAGAAAATGTCTTGTGAAAACGATGCAGCCAAGTTGATAACACAAAATTATGGCATTTATTGTGCTGTAAAAGCCCCTTTTAGCTCTACAAACGTGGGTTTCGATGTTTCTTAGTGGAACACCTCGAGTCTTTAACAGCCGTCCCACATCTATGCACGAATGTTAGTGGATTCCTTGGAAAACTTTGTAATTGTAAGCACTGTAGCCGACAGGAGCTCAAACATGTATTGTGTAATTACTACATCTGGATAAACTTGGATTCTGTGTTGCAAAAAGTAGCGGTCCAGGCTAAAGTGTATCAATCGCAAAGATAAAACTTAGCAAAGAAAGAAAAATGATATCATGATATGAGCTTGTAGTATCTTTGCTGGTTTCGGAAATGCACAAAAGGGTATCAAGTCATCTTTAATGTAAACAGAAGTCATGTGGCAAGCAGACTCCTGACATAAGCTGTGCTGATAGAAACTGGTAGCTTCTATAAAGAACTGAGGTTTTCTAACCACTTTTCCAAATAGCAGACCTGTAATCAAAGTTTCTGAGCAAGTGGCTCGGTTAACCAGAAGTTGCTAGCAGATACACAAACCTCAAAAACAATCTGGGACCAATTACTGCCTATTACAGACCCACAGACCCACAGGCCACTGGCGAGGGTAAGGGTTACATAGAATCAGATGTGGGACGCAAATGAAAACGGATGCACACTTGCAGTGGATATGCTGCATGTGCACATGCACTTACTCCCAGCAATACATACACACATCTGTGAAGTGTATAAGCACAAACACACATACATACATGCTCACATCCCCCTTGACTTTGCAGACAAAACATTCATTCTTGATAAAGATCGATGCGCAGCAAGGTGGTGATAAGGACCAGAGTAAAGGGAAGTAATGCTGAGAGCCATCCTAACAATAAGAAAAGCCCTGAAAGATTGAAGATTAAAATTACACTCCAGACAAGGGGAGATTAACGCAGACCACAGAAAAGAAAACAACATAATTTTAGACGATGTTATCAATGTAGTGCCAAATCTGAGACTTGTGAAAACCCTTAAAAAAAACCCTCACTTGGGTTTTCCATTTTTACCTTTTATGGTGTTTCACGCAGTGAGCCAAGTGACTTGGAGTCTAGATTTGCCTGCTGCTGCCCTTAAATCTTAGCATGCTGTATTTTGTATGCCTAAGCACACACACACACACACACAGCAAGTTCACAGCTGGTTGCTATTATAGCCACTTACGGAGGAATACTGCCCTACATTTTGTATCTCCCGTCAACCTGCTTCACACACACAGCAAACAAGTAATAGTTCAAATGTTCCTTTACGAAAGACTTGTTGAATCTCAAGTTTTATTTCCACTACCATTGTTCTTGATTTGCCAAAAATCAGGGGAAATGGGAATAGTATGGAAACATTACGTGTTGTTTTAGTGGGGGATGCCATACAGCAAGTTGCAGAACATGGTCAGTTGTTATAATAAAGAGGGCAGAATACTAACAAGTAAACAACAAAGCCTGTGAAGGGACACAGACATATACAGGATAAAACTTAAAGTCAAGACAAAACTGTGAGAGAGCTTCTTCTGTAAAAAAGTTGTGAGCGATGCTGTCTAGCCAAGCTTGGTTTCAGGTCAGCAGGAATGAGCTAACTTAACCATCAAGGCTGTATAATGTAGTGTAATGAAGCATGACTTTATTCTAAATTATAGTGGCTAAGGGCTTAAACTCTAAGACATGAGTTTAAATTTAAAGTGATTGCTAAAATCCACAAAATTGGAAACTGTTGTTCAACAGGCTTTAAAGGTGTGCATGTGGTAGGTGTGTTTGTAGGGGAGGTGTATACACACACATGCACTGTGGTGTTTTGTACAGCTGTGGCAACAGCACAGGGGATGTACCACATGCTAGCAAGAACAAAGGCTTAGAGTTGGGGGTGCTTGTGTTAAAGAGGAAATCACACCCCCTCCCTTCTCTGTCTGTTTGACATCAAAGTCAAGGGGCTAAATTTTGAGGTGACTTACACACGAATTCCACCCTGCAGGAGTTGGAGGGTTTTTTTTATAAAGTTAGCTCATTTTCCCAAAATATTACTGAACACATCCTTATTTAGGATTAAAAATCTATTTTACAGCTACTGTGAACATTGTGTCCGGTCTTTATCCTGTACAACACCAGAATTCGCATCGCCATCAACCTGGCTTTCCTGTTTGAAAAACTCCAAGCTTCAACAACTTACCAACACTAAAATTAGATAACCAGAGGTGCCACCTCACAATACAGCAGTCCACATAAAAAAAATATAAACAGGAACAGAAATAGCATCAGCAGTCATAGGGACAGGATAAGGACGGGACTTTTTTCTCTGAAAAAGCTGAGCGGGTGGGAAAAACATAAACAAACTCAAGATTGTAAGAGACAGACAGGACATTTCTCCATGCGTATTAGCGGGATATGCAATATGAATAAAATCCTTGTTGCAATATCAATATGTATAGTCTGTACATTTTCTGAATTAACAGAAAAAATATAGATAGCAGTGCCATAACACAGTGCTACAGCTGATTTGCAACACTGATGAAGGCCAAATGGCTGAAAACATTTGCTTTCCAATCTTCTGTAAATAAGGTGGCCTCTTGTCATTGTGTGTGGCCCTCCTCTGTCATCATTAGCCAATATAATAAGAATAACATGCTAATTTTTCTGAGCAGGGTGGAAACTCTACAAGCAAGGCCTTTTACAACCAGATATGTCAAAGGCATAGCTTCCACAGAATGGCAAAAGCTCTGACGGGTGACAAATGTATATCGTCTTACTGTATACACAGTATAAATGCACTGCCAACCCTAATGTATATTTAATATCTTACCAGGGTAGGACTGCTGGGGCTCGCAGCTGAGCTCTCCAATGCTGTTGCCGTAGCAATAGCACTTGTACAAGACTCCTTGGATGACTTTATCCCAAGACTCTCCGATCTGATAGAAGGCTCTCGTCTCAGGCTCCTGGCACTGATCTGAGGACAGAGTCACATAAAACCAGGTCATGCAATGGGGACCATGCTGCTTCCCTCAAACATCATTCTTTACATGTCATGAATTATTAACATTTTTAACAAGCACTGAAAATTAATGTGTGAAAGTGACACATAAATATATAGAATCATCAAATAATTTACAAAAAAATTAAACAACAACATAACATGCACGTAACATGGTAAACTCACCAATGGCATCACACTTCCAGCGACCACGTCCCTGTCCAAAGCAGGTGCAGTTCATGGTGTAGCCCTCGTCATGTTGCTTGGTGAAGGTTTGGTTCACCTCATAGGTCAGACCATCCACAATACACTGATCTGCAACACACAAACACAGATATGTAAAAACATGACGACATGGAGGAGAAAATGCAAAACTAAACTTCTTGTCTTGATACGTCACTTTTGCACAGTTGCTCCTCTGAACAGCGTCTGTCTGTGCTTGTGTGTGTTCTTTGAGGGGGTGGATTGGGGGTGTTGCAGGTGCAACTGAAGCCTCATTAAGTGCAGGTGTGCAGGCTCATTTTTTAACCTCTTGCCAGGTGAGTGATTATATTACACCTGACCTTTCACCTCTTCACTCAGAGGATTCTAATTTTACTCTAATTATTACCCCACACACGGTGACACAAACACTCCTACAACAGCAACTCTAAATCACCTTTTCTTCCACACGGGAACACACACACACCTTTAAGCTGGGAGTAGGCAACACAACTCCATTCTCCTCTGCCATTGCCAACACAGGTACATCTCATCATGTGACCCAGAACATCGTGCCGTTTGTCCCACTGGTCTCCCACGCGGTACATCACCCCTTCACTGGCCGTGCACACTTCTTCATGGGCTAGAACACACAGGACAAAACCAGTTACAAAAGCAGAAACTAATATGTTTGGATCTGATTCACCCTGATGCAGAAAAGTGGAGCAAACTCATACACATCTTTAGCTGAAAACACAAATTGAACTATAAACAAAATAATCAGGCAGGCAACCAAATACATATAAACACACCACACAGAGTTGTTAGTAACACAAGCAGTGCAAACTGGCAACCAGATAAAAACAGATACAAACACACTATGATGAATGATCCCCCTTGGAGATCACAGATTGTACCCTACAATTACTACACAAGGCCACAGAGGATACAACCACCACAGAACACCTGTGTCCATAGAAAAGAAGAAGATTTTCCTGGACTGAAAGCCAGAAACAGCTGGTTCGTGTCCTTGTGTGTATGAATGACTCTGGGTGTTCACCATATGTTTTCCGGTAATCAAAAGAGTGAGTAGTTTTTAATCAGGAAAGATAGAAAGTTTGTGAAGGTGGGTAGGATAGGCAGAGACCTTAATGTGTGTGTATATGTGAGTGTGTTTGTGTGTGCAAGGAAAAGAAAGTGCTTCTGTTTATATAGTACTATGTTTCTTCACTGCAAGTCTGGTTTGTTGAAAATGTTTATAGCATTTTACTGTTGAAAAGAGTTCTTCACATTAATGGTTCTTTCAGTGCAGATTCAAACCTCTTTTTTAAGTTTTGACCCGTATCCAAATTACAGGAAGGAATACAGCAGCATAGCTTACAAAAAAGCACTTGACTGAACAATGGTGGGAAATACTGGCATTTACCATTGAAACAGATGAGTCAGTTGCAGACTAAAAGACTGTAAGACTTGTAAAGCTAGAGAGGCAGACAAAGCTGCTATGCAAGCCGTGTACATATCTGATAAACTCTCCATATAGGGTAGGAAGGTGGAGATAAAGGGCAGGTCTGCTGTCTTGGAGCCCAGCCCGGACTTTTCTATGCCAAGCAGAATATGGACCAGAGCCAGACCATCTTGTCCCTGGGAATACAGATCATTCGGACTTGGTGGCTATGCACGAAGGCTGTGGCTTGGGGCAGATGCACAGGGGCTGGAGATTTTCAGGACATGGTACAGAATAGTCAAGTACCTGGGCGCTGGTTTAAGATATGCAGGCGCCAGGCCTGGGGCTCGAGCTAACAAATGCCTTATTTCCACTGCATGGTTTGGCTTGACCAACTCAACTCAACTCCCTTGTGGTACCTGGTCCTTTTTTTGAAAATGTTTTTGACTGTGGATAGTATGCCCTGGCACCTGATGAAACTGCCATGACATATTCAACGTGACACTCGCTGAACCTTTTCGTCGGCAACCCAAAAGAGAACGTCTACACTTTGTCAAATGTATGGGGCAGTGTACAGCTTAGTGTATTGCCTAGCATTTGGCGTAACATATAGTGTAGTTCTGCGCGCTGCCATTTTTTTAAAATCTGGGAATAGAAAAATTGCTGATGCTATTGACAATAGCTTGGCTATGTAAAAATGGCAGGTTTTTGTGTAAGGTGCCATGTTGCACAAATGACAGTTCTCTTTGACCAATAATTAGACTGAAGTGTTTTAACCTCAGCCTCTAGTATTAGCTCAGCTTGCTTGGAACTTCGACCAAGGTCAAACCAAAAAAAGTACCAGGTACCATTCACAACTTTTGTTGATAGGAAACCAATAAAGAGAGAGTCAAATTGAGTAGAGCAGCAGAAATGCAGCATTAGACATTTGAATAAGTAAGGGCTGGTAGACAACATGTAAGCCATGTGATTTCATATTGTTAGTAATCATAAAAAACTATGCTGAGGCACACAGATGATAATTATTACAAGGTTAGTGATAAATTTAATATGAATACAGTTCAAGCATAAATTCCTCAAAGCCTTTGTCAGTGAATACAATCCAGTGTGTTGTTCATGTGTTACAGGATTACAGCCCAACACTGTGTGCAAAACATATGTGATTTTTGTCTCACAGTAGATTTTCTATTCAACTGCTATACAGTGATTCTCTTGTGCTGGGTATGGCTTAAGTTTAAAATGATTGAAGGCCATGTCTGGGTGTGTTTTTATCCCATCCTTTCCAGTTGTCTAAAGCTGGAGGTTGATCTGATGCTTTTCACATTTTAAAAGTGTAAGTCTGTTCTCCAGACATTGAAAGGCTTAAAACCTGCTTTAATCTGTTCCAGTTACAAAGGAGTAATCTACAGTAACCCAGTCTCAATGTATTTGGCATCGACTTAGCCATGTTTTAAGGGCACTCACTGCTTTTGTATTGTAATTGAACCATTGGTTTAATGACTCTGAAAGGCTAACTTAAAACTCAACTGGCTGTTTGGACATTGCAGCCATCAGCCCAGGGAGAGCCACAACATTTTCCTCGAGGCAAAACAGAACAGGGACTGATATAGGCGGACCCTGGATGTGGGCTCATAGCTGGAGACTGCTGCCCTACCATCAGATGAACAAATCGCAGACACCAAATAAGCCTATCTGGCATCTTCCCGCAGGACTGCCACAGGTGGAGAAGGGGCTCCAGACTATTACTGCTCTTTAAACGCCGCCATTAACATTTCAAGTACCATGTTTGTTTTGACAATCCCCGTGAAGTCATTAATGTCAATATCAAAGCCCCCCTGCTGCTTTGACTGCTGGACTGAGTTAAACACAGACAACCTGCTATGACACTGGCTAAAGGGCATGAACGCTCTTTTTTTTTCACTCTTTAAATCTTGACAGGGTGTTGTTAACAACAGGGTGTCGGCCAGTAGGTGGGTAGGTGAAGTAGGTATGTAAAGGAATTCTGAAGAAATTTATAGTGTTGAAAGGAAAACGTAAAATTTACTACAATCCATTACCCAATCACTTGCTATGTACTTGTTAAAATCATCAGGAAAAACCACAACTACTATCCTATAGGCTGTCTTCATGTGTATGTGCCAACTCCAAACTCCTACACACAGCAGAATCCTTTGATTTCAGAGCAGAGTTAAACAAGTTATAAATTTCTGAACTTCTTAAAAGGATCGTCTATCTGTCTTGCCACACTACAAAAAAACCTACAAAAGATAAGTGCTTATGAGATAAAATAAATCCGGTGCTCCATTTTTCTTTGAATTCAAAGACTACTTTATCTCAGATAAGTCCTGTAGATGTTTCCACTGTGTACCATCCACATTTCACAGTCTGCTGCCAAATAGACAACTCCATCTTCTATCTGTCTACTTTGAAGTCTACCAAATTCTACTTTGATTTAGAAAGTAGTTAGAGGGATTCTTTGTGTGTATCAGAGCTACCGTTCCTTCCTATTTGTGGATATTGTTTTACAGTGTCACCACATCTGACTGCACTCACATCATGCACACACTAAATTCAAACAATGGCTACAATAAACCTCAGAGTTCCTCTACAATTATGTTTAAAAAAAAAGCTTTAGCAAGCTTAGATCCTCCTTTAAGGATATTCACAGCAAGTTCACTTTTGTTGTGACCACTTAGCTGTGTTCTGGCAATACCCACTATAATTATGTGTTTTTGTAAATAAGACTATTAAGCTTATTTGGACATCAAAATGCATTACCTCTGATCTCTACATAATTCCTCTGGGTTTTTATAGTTTTACTCTCATCTTGATGGCATGTTAGTGCCATTATTACCATTTCATTACTCCTTCACAGACGTTAGTGTAGTGTCAGTGACCCCCTGGTGTTTCACTGGCTTCAGCCTCTTTTGTTACCCATGGAGACCTAATTGACACCTATACAACACAACAACACATTCCTTTCAAGGCACTGGCTTCAGTGTGATTTTGGCAACGTTATAATTGAAAGGTGTAAGAACTGTAAATGAGATTTTGTCTGCGCCATCAGCCCTAACTCCTTTTTCATCACACTGATAATAGCTTTTATGTAAATTAAATATCAAATCTTTTCACCGTCAAAGAGTGCTCTCAATACAAAGGCTATGTTAACTCATTGATTCAGACTGGGCGGGGACATTTTATTTAAGACTGGGCGGGACATTGCAATTAGCTGTGTTAATCACATTAGTGGCCCCCATGGCTAGCAAGCTGCTGATTTACAACCGTTCTATTTTGGCCATCCTGCCATAACAAGTTGGCACTATTAACCTTTGAGAATCTACCGTTTGATAAACACTTGAGTGAATAGATCTTGAAAGATCTGTCTCAGGCTACAGTCTGGACTTAGAAAATGAAACATTTTAACAACAGTGACATTTGGTCGTCACATGATCTCAGGTGTCTCACTGTCCAGGAACTCTACGTTAGTTTAGTCTGGCCTAAAAGTGCTTTCAGTACAACACAACTTCAAACAACACCAACAACTACAGCTCCAGCATTTTGCAGTCTCTCTCCTTCATTTCCTCTCTCTCCATCACACATACACCCACCCACGCACGCAAACACACAGAGAGACTTACCAGCCATGGGACAGAACCCGAACCGCTGTTCTCCATCATAGTCTGTTGTGGTGCCACACCACTTCATGCCGTCTCTTCGTCCATCTGCAGTACAGTCAGTGTAGTTTCTGCCATTGTAGAGGTAGGGGAACTGGCACAGAGCACCATTAGAATTACCGCCTCGTGTTGCCACAATCACTGTTAAAAGAAAAAAACAATAACAGCAATAAACAAGATGGGTTTATACCATGCATAACCACAAGCTTCAGATGTGATGCAGCTGCTTGTTGAGGCACTGGAGGCAGAACCTCATGAATATGCGAACTGTGCTGGGAAAAGTGTTGATAATTTAACACAAAAAATTTTTATTCTGTGTTATCCATTAATTCATCATAAGGTAATATCCTACATTATATTTTAAATATACTGTACAGCTTTATTCTGACAGGGAAAAAACACAGGGGCCAGCAGCTGAAGATGAGAAATACAGTTGAACTTTTGAATAATATATCAGACACAAAGACATGATAGTAAACTCACAATCTGATCCAGTTATAATGTGTTTAGAGATTTGATCTCGAAAAGGTGTAGAGGCTAAAATAGAGATTTAAAATTTTAGACATCTATTTGAATTTTTTGGCCCAACAGTGTTCAGTGACTTTATTTTAGCTACTTTAACAAATGTACATTTAAAAACAGCCACTGAAATTCTATTAAACCCCATTCAGATTATATGCAGCCCATTTTAAAAACTCAATGTTATCCTGCAGCTGCGCCACCATCCTGCTCATCATGAATATTGACATGTAATCTCCATTATCATAGGGATTATGTTCCATTAATGCAACCAATCACATAATGAGCAGTAGAGATAATTATTAATGCATAGGCCTACTGATTTTTATAATTCAAACCTTAGACTTTTTAAATCATTTTATTGCTATGATTTAAACTGAGATTACACATGATATGCAATAAACTTTTTAGTAGAAGTGCTCTAATAAACTGACAGCTGTCTTGTGTAGAAGGACATACTGGCTATCGTCTGACGATGATAAAGCATATATATGCAGATATCTGTGTACAGGGATTAGAGGTGACTTGATGCTGCGTGATATTTTAATGTAAGAGAAAAAAATTGCTGTTCAAAGAAAAGACTGACGGCGCTTAAAACTCAGCTAATGAATGCGCTTTGTTACGCGCTTTGATACAGACTGAATCAGTGAGGAAAAGAAAAAGCGTGTCTGGCTCTGTCAGAGGGAGGAGACAGACAGAAACTCAGTGTTTGTTCGAGAAAGCCTGCCAGCGAGCAGGTTAGGTTCACAGAGTCAGTTAGCACAGTAACTGCAGTCACTGACCCACAGTTGGCCCCGGTCTCAATTTGGAGCTTTTAAAATCCTTAAACAGTTATTTAATGTGTTCAAAAGACAGCTAGCAGTGGGAAGTTGCTAAATCTCCCTTTTAAACTTTTATTTACACACACTAGCATTACCACACTAAGCTAGCTGCCTTTTTTCCATGCTAGATACTAGCTAGCTTACGTAGCTAAGAACATTATCTTTTAGAGAAAGACATACTATTGTTGGTATTTCTAAACAGTGAAAAGACAAAGTTTGTTATGTCAAAACGATAACAAGTAGTACGTTCGGAGTATATTAACTAGACATTAGCCACAAGCTTCACAGAGTAACGCTAATTAGCTAACGTTACAGCTGAGTAGATTTTCAAGCAGTCTTCCAAATCAAGGTTTTCATACAAAGCATACATTCACCCCTTGTTAACTAACTTCGCAATTTCATCTCAAAATTCCTTTGCTAATATATCGAAACACCTGCTTACCGTTCCTCTCTGTACAGAAAGAATACTTCTGGTCCTTGTCAAAGTCAGAGGAGGTGGAACACCAGAGCTGTCCATCGCTGCGTCCATCAGAGATACAAGAGTGGTAGGTCTTCCCCTTGTAGACAAAAGGAAACACGCAGGGCTGACCTCCAGAGTTGCCTCCATAAACTGGAGCTGGTCCGTCTGGGTGGAGACAGGAACACATAAGGATACAGTAAATATGACGAAACATAATGTCAACATGCATGTATCTCCAGGAGCTTATCAGCTCGGTTGCATTCAGGTGTCAGTTTGTGTCCCTTATCATACAACTCCACAGGAGTTGCATTCCAGTTGACACAGTTATCATAAAATTATGGCCACTGTTGATGAATGCTGTCAAGTTGTAAAGACATAAGGCAACTCTCTTACCCCACTGTTCACAGCTGATTCCACTGCCAAGACAGGTACAGATCATCTGCTTGGTTCCCTGATTCTTCATCCAGCGCTGGCCGATGAAGTATGAAAGTCCTGAATCTGACCGACAGGGTCCCTCCTGAGGAAGCACAGGCACAGAGGCAGGCTGGTAGACTGCAGGCTGGATGTTAGTGATCACACGAGACCCAGTGCCTGGAATGTAACATTGGATCTGGGTTAGGGGCAGCAATAATAAAAATCGCCTACTGAGGTGATGTAGCTAAACCATAAAAATTAATTAAAAACAAGAATAAACATCTCTGAACATGCAGCTGTTACTGGAGTACAGGTAGCCTATGTGTTACACTGTCAAATGTACCGATGTAATGAATGTCTGGCTTTAATTTCAATGTAAAGAGGTGTGCACCATGTGCCACATAGAAAAAGAGAGTGTTTTTTACTGTCCCTGAGTCAAGATGAGCATATGTTTCTGTCTCACACCCAATAATCACTTCAAACCACTTCAAGCACAATTCTCCCTCTTCCTTTCCCATGTTTCATTCCTCCCTCTTCATTCCCCCTACTCCACGTCTCACTCTCATGAGGTCATGGTCATGAGTTACAAGACACGTCTTTCTCACTTCAACACTTGGACACTTCTTATCTCTCCCTCCTCACAGCATCTGTCTCTGGTATACATTCTTCTCTCCACACAGAGAGCGGGAGGGAAGAGAAAAAAATAGACATTATCATTTCTCACCCAGGCCAGTGGTGTGAAGTGAAGCATGTCGCTCACACTTCCATTCCCCTCTGCCGTTCCCTGTGCACAGACACTGGAGCAAGTGGCCGTGGACATCTGACTTGGTCCAGGTATCTCCAATACGGTAGGAGGTCAGAGTATCCTGGTCGTTACAGCGATCTGGGGGAGAAGTGAATGAGAGGAATTACTTAGAAATAGATGGAAACTGTGAGACTGCAGTGTGGCCGCAGCGAATCAGTGGAGAATTCCTCCTGGCCACCAGCTGTTTTCATGTTAGTGCCTTGAGACTTTGTTGATAACTTTCTGAACACATGCATGACAACAATTTATTGATAACCTCCACCACAAAAACGTCTAAGGCCACCCTGAAGTCTTGCATGTGACAAGTCGTCAGGAAATAACATTCATTTGCATGCATTAGATCAGTCAGGATCATTAAGGATGCAAGAAATGGTCCCTAATTGGAAACACAACTGGTCCACATTTCCTCCACAGCCTGTGAAAATCCTGCAACAAATCACAAGATACACTATGCCTTTGGCTCTGCCAGGAAGGCTGGAGAGTGCAGCATTTGATGAGAACTGAGCTATGTATACTGACACATGTGACTTGTTCGAAAACAGCAGTGATTAATTTGATTTCCGGCTTTAACTTAATTTTCCTGCTTGTGAAGTTTTCCCCGTCTGCTGTTGAACAAGTGGTGTACATAGAGGATATACAAAATAGAGATCCTGAACAAATGAGTGACAGAAATCACATGGACCCTTCCAACTAATTCATTGGAAGTCGGATTTTTTAATGTGATGCAGATCTTTTATACACAGCTTTAGCACAGTGATAGAAATAAATGGTTTCTTACTTCTGGACGTGCATGTGATGCGTCCACTTCCCTCTCCCAGACAGGTGCAGTCCACCACCATCCATCCCTGGTATGGCTTCTCCCATGTCTCCCCGACAACATAGGATGTTCCCGCTGAGTTGTCATAGCAACGCTCAGCTGCAGGAAACAGAGACTCATAAGCTACTTCATAACTGAAACCTTATTTTTTCAATAATCAAACCTTTTGTACAAAATGCTTAATACAAAAATTCCCTAAAACATAAGTTTATTCATTAACTGGCTGTGAAACACCAGAGTATGAATAATCCCACTAGATAAACATAGCCGTCTGTTAGTCAGTGGCTGTCTGAGTGACTCACCGACAGGTTTGCAGGTCCATTCTCCCTTGCCGTTACCCAGACAGACACACTCCAACATGTAGCCTCCTGTCTCATGGGGTCTCCTCCAGGTGTCACCTATCTTATATGAAGCCCCACCCTCATGGCAGCGATCTGGATACAAAGAAGGACAAAAGGTTTAATTTTAGAAAGAGATTGCATGTGTGTGTGTTTGCACAGACAGAGAGCAGAAGGAAAGAAAAATCGAAACACACACTCAGACATTTCTCCCATTATCTAACCACCTGGCTAACTGCTAACAGCTGCACAGCACCAGTTGCTAATCAGCTGTGGAGAATATGGAGATTAACCAGTTTACTGGCATCAGTCTGGCAGAACAGGATATACACAGAATTACATGAGCTAGGACGTGTGGTCTGGGGTTAGGATGGTTAATGGCAGCGGCGTAGCCCCGTGTAGAACAGGCAATCTTAGTAAACACACAAAAACACAAACTTACTGGCAATGGTGCAGCTGATCTTGCCCCTCCCCGATCCAATACAGGTACAGTCCCAGATCATGCCATCCTTGGGTCTCTCATAGGTTTCTCCCACTGTGTAGGACTGCTGGTTGATCTTATCGTAGCACCTTTCCTCTGCTACAGGGAGGAAACAGTAGAAAATATGTGATTTGTGTTTTACTAAAGGATGAGTGAAATGATGCATGAGATGTGGCTTTCTGGACACTGTTTAAAAGACCAGCACACACACACTTTACCTTCAGGTTTGCTTTTACACTTGATGCCAGCGACTCCATGGCAGGTACAGACCAGAGTGCTGCCCAAATATGGCCGCTCCCACTGGTCATTAATGCCGTAGAACTGGCCACTCTCTATACAACCATCTAAAAAAAGACAGAAAAATTCAGCTGATGAGACTTTGGAGCTAGAATCAGGCAGCAGGAGGTCAAATAAACTGCACCCCCCCTCCCTTTGCTCCTGTGCTAAACACATAGGGAAAATGTGAGCAAGAGAAAAAAAACACACTCCACCCATCCCTCACACATCCACAAACACTGTACCTGCTTACCATGTCCTTTTTTCAAAGTGGAAAGACAAATGAAGCCATACTTGTAGTTATGATTAAGGCATAGTCATTTTCCAAACACACATATCAGTATTCTCTGGGAAAAGACAAAACTTTTCTTTCTAGATATATTCACTAAAATAAGTAAACCATACACTGGAATAAACAGTTTACTGGAGGGACAAGGCTCCACCCATGTCTGTGAAACTGACCCTAGATGTGTTAAGCTGGCTTCAAAGGCCCCCAAGGCTGAGTAATAAATCAGTTGCATAGAGTGGAGAATTAAATGCACCTTTACTGTTCCTCTCCCCCAGCAGGCATGTTCTTTGTTCACATCTCATGACTTCACATGCAATGACCATCTCTTCTTTTTACAACCTTAAAACTGAAGCCAAGAGTTTTCATTTCTTTTCTCTCTATGTGAAGCTTTAATTATTGGCACTCGCACGCAGATGAAGTGAGGAGATCCGAAAAATTGTTGGGACTCCAAAACCAGAAATCAGCAACTAAAGACGCTGATTGTTGTTGTTATAGATCCAATACAAAAAGCATTACCTAATCTATGGGGCCCCAATCGTTTCCATTGCAAAGACGCTCAAACAGATTCACATACACCCGAGAGACTATGTGGCATGTTAGCTGTAATTTCATCATTTACCCTAAAACTGAAGTAAAGTGGCCTCTGATGGCTCTCAGTAAACTAAACATTTACTGCCACACGAAATCCTTCTTGTGATTCATAAGTTGGCAAAAAAACACTTACCCTGAGAGACGGAGGAGACCTGATGCTGCTGCGGTTGTCGCCGACTCCTGTGTCTCACTTTGGGCATGCAGTTCACCACGCTCCCGATACAGAGCGCAACCAGCACCCTGGCTATGGTGCTGCCGGACATATTACTGTTTAATGCGACCCTCTCGGCTGTTGCAGAATGTGGGTACAGGTGCTCCTTGTGCAAAAGAGTATGTCACCAGAGACGGAGAACTCGGATTCAATGCAGCTCTTATTTTCCTCCGCCGCGCTCCAACCTCCCAGATCAGTGTGCTCCTCTCTCCAATCAGTCTGCGGCCCCAGTGTGCAGGTTACCAGTCTGTGGGAGTGATTTATCTGGGCATGGCTTCGTTTCAGGCGGAGGAGGGAGGTCCAAAAAAGAGAGCGACTCCCACGCAGCACGCACAAAGACAAGAGGCAGACTTTCTACGAAACAAAGATGGTTACAAATTCCACATTAAAAGCTCTTCCTCATACTATTTTTTAAACTATGAGGTAAAACAGAGAGATTATTTAAAAATGTCATGCTCGTCTCCATGCAACCTGCAACACTGAGGGAAACAAACTGTAAGATATATGATGTCATGATGCCAAAACGCCCCATTAGCAGATTGATAATGCAGAAAATGTAAGGTCCTGGCCCCAGAGCCATCCACTTGCTGTAAACGTTAAGGGTTTGGGACCCCTCTTGCTGCAGCCCTGCTATTTTGTGCTGTCTGTGTTGAAGAAAATCCACCTTTAGTAAACTACTCAAACCTCCTGTAATTTTAGTGCTGACTTAGTCACTCATACAACCATTTGCCCAAACTGTGTCTGAAGAGTTCCAGGTGTGTTTGAGAGTTGATTTAAATAAAATTTGTGATTTTTTTTGTTGTTGCTTGAAGCCATGAATTTCAGCACAAGGAGCCATATAAGGTTCTTATTTTATTGTTTTAATGTAAAGATGCTTTATGGTTTTGTGTTTCCAGCTGTAAAAACACACACCATGCTCCTCCTGTCTCATACATGATCATTTTTTAGATGTGAGAGATGGTGAAAAAAGTGTTTCTTTCACTATAAGAGAAGCCTATCTCGCTTCATTTTGCGCAAATTCATACCGACCATCAAAAATCCAGGTGTGTGTGTCTTCATTGCAATGTGATATCCTCATCAAGAGCTGCCTTTGTGTTATTTAAGCAGCCCAACCTTGGTGCAGGCCATTGATGCTATGCAGTATATTGGCTTTACAGAGTCCGCGTATGTGATCTGCAGGAATTAGGTCAATGGCGTCAGTGTCTGGAAAGTCTCCAGTAGCCTAAATTTTCAATGTCTGGAAAGTGTTTATATGTCCAGGAGTTTTATTGAAATTGTTCCTCTGTGATGGAAGTTAACCTGTGTAATGTGCAAATCAAGAGATCAATTTTTTTCGCACTCCTGCTCCACTCTTCTCCTCTCTGGCTCGATTTCTGTTCTTTCTTTTCTGTTGTAATCAGTTCCTTTCTCCTGTGCATGCTTGATTCATTGTCCATGGCTCATTTTAAATCTGTTTCTCCAGTTTAACTCTTCAATACCATATAAAGCGGGAGGGGCGCTCTTCTGCTGTCCCTGACCTTACTCATTTTTACATTAGGTACTCATTTTTCAGTACTTCTTTGTGTTGCTTAGTGGGAAAAGCCATGGATACATTTTTAGAAAAGCCAATTTAAAGTCAGTTGGCATTTGTGTTTGGTTTTACAAATGGCACAGCAAGGGATCATTTACTTTTATATTGTCTCTTTGTCCTCTTTCCTCCATTTTGGTTGCACTTTCTGTTGTAAATATTGCAAGTAGTGACCACTTTGTACATGGAAATCTACAGTAATGCTTCTATTCTGCCTAGTCACTTGTTTGTTTTGCCTCTGAGTGCAAACTTCCTGGCATGTCTTTAGTCACCTCCAGACAATTTTGAGGTTGAAACGTCATGCATGGTGACTCCCTGGATTCTTTTCAACAACAGAAACAGTTGTTTTGGGACTCTCTTAAATCCATCTCGGAATTAAGGCATGCATCAGACTAGTTTTAAAGGTTCTGTATGCGAAATTTAGAGCGTTAACATAGCAGCAAACAAACCTGAGCAGAGAATGAAGTCACACTCCCCCTTATGTATGCTGTAATCTGAGCTTTTCTGTTTTTTGTTGTGATAGCCGCACTTGCATGTTAGTGCATGTCAGTCCTCCCTGGGTAGCTAATAGCCACTGCTCTATACGCCACTCATATGGTTACAGCTGATAACACCGTCCTGCCCCACTGTGGCGGAACAGCAGCATTACAGAAGCATAACGCCCATCCCCCAGTTCTCCCTCTGGTGCCACTGTTATCTCTGTTAACACTGTTGCCGCTGTTAGCACCATCAGCTTAGCCAACCCCATGTTAAGAGCCATGTACAGACAATCCCAGCTCAGACTCTGAATCATAGATATGCTCTTAATGTTACATACTGCTCTTTTAAAATAAATGTCCCACATTACAGTTATGCCAACAATAAAAAAAAGAAGCAAAACTGAAGACAAAATCTTCAAGCAACCTTCTACATCGTCTCTGACACTTGAAGTGTGGGTCGCTTTCTAAAGCACTTCGCTTTCAGAGTGATCCATCCCTGACAAAAATGAAAAACAGCACACTGGGTGTCATGACTTCCTCTGTATGAGCTCAACTGTTACAGCAGTAAAACAGATTAATGGTCAGTCAGCTGGCAAATTAAGTCAATCAAGCTGTGGTGAAAAAGGGAGTGCAGGCTCTCAAACCGTGGCCATGTGGATTATCTTATGTGTGTCAGGAAATCTACGAGGTGTTGACACATTTTTAAGATGTTAGAGATCTCATGTTGGCATCATTTGGCTCGACCGTGACATTTGTGTTAACGCTAACTTTTATTGGGCAGTTGCTTTGCACAATGAGCAGTTATAGGGGAACATATTTTGATGCGTCATAGGACCCATCTGTTGCATTTTGTCCCATGCATGGGAAATCCGTCAGCTGGCTTGCAGACATACTGTGACACAGGTTGTTTTTTGTTTCTTTTCTTTTCCTGAATCAGAGTAGACTGATAAGACTCAGGCCTGAGTCATTTTCTTTAGTAGGATGTACATGCAGGTCACACTGACTGAAGCACTGTTTGCCTTTTGTGAGGAAACACCACTTCTGAGCAGAGAAGCTCCACATATGTTTTCAATTACAGGCCTACGGTGTAAATGTGATCTGCTTGTCTATCTGTCTGCATATACAGCTAATCTGCCTGTGACAGCTATCCTCACACTGAGTTCTCTCTTTCTCTTCATCTCCTCCCCCCTAAGCCCTCAGAATACACTCATCTATATAAGGACATGTTTGTTGGAAGGCGATGTCACGTAAAGGTGAGGAGGTGGAAAGGTCATCTGATATAGCACTGACAGCAATTTCACACCTTGAGTGGGTTTCTCATTATCCGTGGAGGCGTTGACAATATTATGTTTCTGTGTTGAACTTGAACTTAGAGCCCATGACAACAGAAAATTGCAAAATTTGTCTCGCAGAGGAACAATCAACTTCAAACCTCATAGCAGAGGAGAACAAAACAATATGTGTCATTACATCATGCTTTAATGATGAGGTAATCCTAGTCATATCAATCTTATGTAGTGAGATAGTTATGTTACATTAAAATCCATTTATCCACTGAAACCATAACCACCAGATTTAATACTTCCACTGGGTGGTGGCTTCTTTCAGTGCTCTTTGACATTCGAAGTTTGTACAAGAACATGGTGATGCAGCTTTTTCAATAAAAAAAAATGGAACAAATAAAGTGAATCATTTATTTACAACAGTTCTTTGTCTCTTTTACCCCCTGACACAACTACCCCAAAATGAAATCATTCCCCTGTGGTTACCATCTCTAAACCACTTCAGCTACTGCAATGCTGTGATGAATGTTGATGAAGCCGGAAATCCCAGTTTAAAGCTATTATTTGGTTATTGTGCAAGTGAACTGCCCGCTGTGGCTTCACATATAAATATACAAACATTCTTATGGTTGTAAAGACTGGCTTTAATAAGTGGTAATTTTCCATCAAAAGCAGATCACACAGCATGGTCACAATGAAAACAGCGACAATCCAGTCCAATTTCCAGTATGCATCTTGGTTTCATTGTTCACAGGGACAGTAACAGACACTCACTACAAAAGAGACAGTCTAGATTGTTTTAAGTTGCAGAGTGTTTGGAGATATTGACCACAGATGTCTGCTTTCACTTGAATGTAATGTAACTAAGTGGCACTCGGTGGTAATCAGGTCATGATTTCTGGAAAGAGACATTGCTGTTAAGTTTTTCAAATGTGTGGGGTTTTTTTTGTTTGTTTGTTTGTTTGTTTTGGCGCTTTGAAAACCACAGGTCAAGTGCCATCTACTTCCATTATGTGCAAGAGAAGGCAGGCATCTGCTGATATCTCCAACAGACAGCAACTTGCACCTAAAGAATAGGCAACCTGCAACTCTGGAGCCGCATGCTGTAGTGGCTTTTACAAATAATAATCTTGAAAAGAATAACAGTTATTTCATTTAATTTTTCATGACTGTAGGCCTAAAGTGATTTTTACATTTTCCAGTTGTAAAAATGTGTAAGCTATATACTCAAAAACAAAAAAAAAGTTTTAACATTCCGTCACCTAAAGTGCACGTCATATGTCTACGACCCGGTGCCTTCTCTTACATTTCGGTGAACCTAAATAGCGATGGCTAGTTAGTGGTGGAGCCTCCTTTGCAAGGCTAGCTATTGATTCCAAATCCAAAAAAGAAAAAACAGAAACGTAATCATGAGTGAGCAGATTTCTTTTCTTTTGCTCATATTAAAGAATGCTAATTTAGAACTATTCGTGATAATGATTGGCTAATTTAGACCTCATAGGCTGTGTTACCTTTATTAAAAAACACAAAAATGTGGACAATTTTTTTTTTTTTTTTAATGCCAAAAATGGCTCTTTTGATAGTAAATGTTGCTGACCTTTGCTAGATTGATAAATAGCACTACAGGTAAGAGGAAAAATATGTATTATTGATTTTGGTGTGAATTGTTCCTTTAAACTTTTACGCTGTGAATGCCCTTGTGCAGAGAATGTAAACCCTTCCTGTTGTGCAGCATATACAGTGTATATGTGTGTATTATTTATAAAATAATGTGAGAATTTCTCTGTCTTTTGTCCCCAGTAAATGTCTCAACTAGAACTTTGCAGAGAGTTTGCAGACACATAGATTATACAAGATACAGTCTTGTTTTGGATGTTTGTAAAGATCCTGAATTGGAAGGATAAAAGAAAAGGAATGTGAGAGGACAGAGTGGGTGCATGAAAGAAATTAATAAAGGAGAGAAAGACAGTTGTAAAGCTGAAAGTTAAAATAAAACATTAAACAAGAAAAGTGAAAGAAAAGTGTGGAAAATGTGTATAAAGTTTTCAGTCTGACATGGAGTTATGAATAATCCTAATAGTCAGTGGGAGTAGTAAGTGAAATAGTAACGACGTGATGTGATTGAATGGAGAGTTGAGAAATTTGGGCAGAGCTAGCAAAGTTTTATGCTGATATGTGGAAATCATACTGTAACTTTGTGATTGCATTACACAACACACTCAGAATGATCATACTGAGAAACAGGACAAGGGTAAGAAATGAGGTCACAGCTGCAAGGTCTCTGTACAGCTGCTGCACAGTTTCATCCAACTTTTTCTGTCTAAGCTCTTCTCTTCTTCAAATCTTCTCAAAATGTTACCCTTTGGGTGCTGTCTGGTCTTACCCCGTCATTCTCTCTTCTTTATTCCTCTTCTTACTGCGGTGTAATATCAAGAAGTGTCCTTGCTCTGAATAATTGGCCATTCCTTGCATAGTATTGCAACATCCCAGAACAGTTCTTGTCTTACACTACTATTTTCCAGCCTTCCTTTCATACGGTGTTTTCCTTTTCTTTTTTCTTTTTTTTTAAAATGTAATACATTCCTCTATCTGACCCTCTTACTGCATCTTTATGTTCTGATGTTTCTTCGTGTTTAATGAACTTTACCATGTAACTTGATGTGTGTCCACTCCTCTCACTTTAAGCACATTAAAAAGCATGGTGTTTGCTGTAGTGGAAAAATGGCAAGTTATTAGGTTTCTGACAGAAAGTTTCCCAAGAGGCCCAGAGTGTAGTACCATGCACTTTAGCACAGTTGATCTGTAGCTGTATCACATTTCAGGGGCTGCCTCTGCCTCTTTTTTTTGTATGTCATCAAGCAGTCCTGATCTAACTTAGATATAATCATGTCAGATAAGACAGGTCATTTAGAGGTCAGAGGTCAATGGATTCCATTAACTTGACCAATGAAAGAGCCTAAAATGGATGTTTTATGAATCAAACTTACTGTACTGTATCAAACTTATAGCATAAGGAACAACACATGAAATCCAATCACAACCCTCCCCAATTGCAGGTCAAAGTTAAGGACTGAGGAGAAGATTTGGAAAATGTCCTTCCAGAATTTTTCAAGGCCCAGACATGTCCAATACATGTGAATAAGAAAAGCCTCACCTTTTGAACATGGATGTTAAAACAAGACTAACACAATGAGTTACAGAGGTTTGTTTTTTTTTTACCTGTGGCAGACTAGTGCTAGCTTGCTGCCAGTTTATTGTGTATGTCCTGAGTTTTGCCAAGTGATAATATAGGTGGTTATGAAGGGTTTGGGATCATATGCCATACTAAGTGGAACTGAATTAATCAATTAATTTGACTTGTTTTTACACAGTTCTATGTCATTTTTACCTGTTGGAGGGCCACAGAGCTGTGCGCAGAGTAAATAAAAATAGACCTGCCATGTAAAACTAGCATTGAGCTGGTGGTGCCAGTGTGGGGAAGCACAGCTTCCATGGTCAATGTAGCACCTTCAGTTGTTTATGATAGACACACTTCGCTGCAGGCATGCTGCAGCAGTCGTGTTGCACATTTTTACGTTGTTTTTCAGTTGTACATTATGTTTAGTCTAAAAAATCATGAAGCATAAACGTGTGCTATCGCAGAGCTTCTCTGGTTTACCCACGGGATTTACTACATTCTCTGCAGTTCAAAGGCGACTTCCTGGCAGTAAAACATTAGATCACTTTTCAGGAGTTAAGGAGGACCCCTTGAGTGCACAACCATTTTTTTGTGTCTGTAAGGCAAAGGGTGGGAATCCACAATTATGTTATAATGAATCCTCCGCAGACCATTTGGAAGAAGGAGAAGAGGACGAAGATACAAGTTACACTTTCAGTCCTGGACTTTTATACCTTTGTAAGGAAGGGGAAGCTAACATGATTTATCCAAAATGTTCATATGTTTACCTGTGTGCTTACCTTTATTCATTCACCCTTTTGTCTCTGGGTCTACTTTTGCTGCACTTGCAGTAATTATCCTTAGATCAGTCCGTACTATGTGCCCTTAATGTACAATAAGGATTTCTTACATCCATCTAAAAAAACCTTAAGTCATACAAAAGGAAACAAATATATTACTAATGTCTGTCAACTTCTCTTCGGTTTCCCTACCCCCTGCTTTCCTCTCCTCTTCCTCCCCCTCTTCCTTCAGTCTCCCCCTTCCTCTGGGGAGATGAGGTCACAGTCTGAGGAAAGATGGAGTGATTACGAATTCAGACTCCACACTTTCCTCAGCTGGATTAGTTCTGGATATCTTCAGAAACATCTCAGTATTTATAACTGGTCAGACCTGGTTTGAAATGTGGCATAAATCACTGTACAACTGAGCAGGGTGAATTATTTTCCTGTTATCCTTCATCCATTCAGTAGCCAGTGGAACAGCTACTGTCTACATTTGTCTCACAGTATCTCACAGATGTTAGTTTTACAGAGGCAGTCTTTAAACATTTCAAGATTAAGTTTCTCAGAAGTGGTTAAATGTCCTCTGTGCGAACACTTTATTACCACACACACAGTAAATGCATGTGTTGATTTCTGCATTTGAATAGTGAACATTTTACTTCAGCTGGTATGTAGTGTATCAGTTTGTTTTAGCGGCATATATGATGTAAACTTCATAAATGTTTGATACTTTTAACTATCAAAAAAGCTGGTGGAAAATGTTTTGGTGTGGGTGGCGTTTCCTGGAGATTCTGCTTTCTGCCCCCCTCTGTGTGACCTTACTCATAGCCATTTGCTTCCGAGACGTGCAGGAAAAATCACAAGAGAGCCCAAGAGAGCGTGAGAGCAACATGGCCCTTAACCACCTCCACAACCAAGAGCTAGAGAACACCACAGATATGAGTGATTCAGATCTTTAACCATTGAATTATTACGGATACACAGGAAACTTCAGAGTGTGTCATGTGCACCTCATGGACCACTATTGTCCACTGTTATTTTCCTTGGAGTAAGGACTCTTCTTATTGCTTTTGTCACCACATGAAAAGTGTGACACTCAATATGTGAATGTTATCTATCAAGGTAACCACATAGCTCTCTGCTGTGGCAGCCAGAAAAGTTTAATTGATCCATGCTTAACATTACAAGCCAGATGCTGTCGGTGACGCGTTATTGTTCAGTTTAGTCCAATTCGTAACCTGAATTCCACCCACAATCTCATTTTTCTGACTTCACTTTATTTCCAAGACCATTTGCTTTAGCTACCAAGCTATGATCTGCAGTTAACTATCAAGATTTACATTTTAAAACGTCGGGGTTATGATTGGTTCATAACAGCTAGCCACCGTATTTATGATATAGTTCTTAAGCTAACATTTTTCCTACTTCAAGAATACACCAAAGTTGTTGTCCCTTTTGAAATCTGCTGATCTTTCTGAAGGCCTGTTCATGTGTCAGTTAACCTTAGACTGAATGGTAATAGACATGAGAAATATGAGGCTATGTTGGCCTCAACTTATGTTAACTTATGTTTATTTTGAGCCAGTAATATTTCAGCATTGTTTATTTATAGTAAGTAGCATTATAAAGAGCAAAAGTCAAACAAGGCATAACAAGGCAGGTTTGGGTGGTGGATGGGTCAAACGACACAGGACTTCCCCCCAGGAGACCAGTGTTTGTGTCCCATGAAAAACCAATTATTGTTATTTTAAGCTACATTGTCACCATATTTCTTTTTCTAAACCTAACCTATGAAACTTTACTTTCCTAAACGTAACCCATTTACTTTTATTTGCATAAACCTAACCTATGTAACTTTAAATTAAGTTATGCAATGTTAAGTACGTAACATGACAACGCCCACCCAACCATGTTTCTTTTCTTATTCCTCTCCTATGTAACTTTACATTACGTCACTTTACGTTAAGTACGTAACGTGACAACACCATAATGTGCATGTGCATTTTCATAAGATATCCTACAAACTGCTGCATGAGGATACATTCCTTAAGACAATATGTGCCTTCATTACTGCATCAGAGACTTAATTGCCTTGAATGTACGCACTGAAGTTCTTTGATCTAAAGAGAAGTTTGAACAATCGTAATTTCTTTCATTCATTGCTTCTAAGATTCCTTGACTAAGTCACCATTTCTGAGCATGAAATTAGATGCGATATAAGTCTGTACCTTTCAGGCGGAGTCTTATATTTGAGTGCGTGTAGCACAGTTGGTATGTTTTACATACTGTACCTATCATTTTTAAGATATGTCTGACTGAAACATTCCTTTTCTGGAGGAACCTCATACATTCAGTTTCACAGCTTTCAGTAGCTGTGTCCCACATGTAGAAAATATGTAATGCGCTTTCCCTCAAACCAAATCAGTGATGGATAAAAGCCCAGAAAAGACCAGAAACTTCAAATACATTTGTGTTTTCTGAGATCTTGAATGAGAGGGCTTTTTGGAGATATGAGAAACAAACTAACCCAAGCTTTATGACATATCTGTTAACTTCAAAGAATAATACACAGATGAAAACTTCACTTAATTGAAAAGCTTGTCCATAGACTAAGCAGCTGTGCTCTGAAAGCAAACAGCCAGTAAGTGCAAACTGTGAATGTTTGATTATTCAGTGAACATACAGCGGTCTAAACAAACTGAGGAGGCAGAGTGGGTTACATTTGCTTATTCAGGGTTTATGAATGCATCCTGTTTCATTCTTTCTACTTGAGCTTCAGACTGTTTCTCTGTCTTTCTCAGTCTTTCTCAACACCCCACTTTCATCAAATGTCCCCAATCCCTCCCACTTCCTTCTTGTCCCATCTCTCCATCTCCCCCCGCACCCCCCATAAACAAACAGACAGATGATGTCATTGCTGCAGCATTTGGTTTATCTCCTGGTGACTGACCATAATGCACTGGGCTGTCGACCCCCTGCAGGGAACCTAAGCTGGATGGGAGGAAGTTGAAAGTTACACAGGGGTGTGGTGGTGTGTGTGTGTGTGTTACAGCCGATAGATCTCACAGACAGATGCAAATTGTGCTGTATCCTAACAGCACCATAAAAGTATATTCTCGACCTTTTTTCCCAGCAGCCCTCTGTAAGGGCCATTAAACACACCTATAGCATCTAATGATGATCAAATGGATTTACAGCACTGCTTCTTAGAGCAGCTGTTTTCAAATAGATGTGCAATAGTAGGCGAGGGTAGCCTGACATCACCACACCAAACCACAAATGTTAACCCGGATCCTCCCAGTTCATTTTTAGTTTCCGAGTAGCGTTATCAACCCCTGTAGAACAAATACCTCTGTACACAATTAAATAGACCTACAACCAATCCGAGCAACAAAACATGTGGCGCCTGAGTTACAGAAAAATATAAACAGACTACAGCGTGCAGAGATGAGATGTGATGGTGTAGCATCATCAGTATGTCTGTGAATGAGCGTTGCTGTTTTTGCCATCAGAATTTGAAAAAAGTACTTCAACACAATGTCTTCAACACAAGTTTACGTTTCCTGTAGTGTTCCCAGTGAAAGCATGCGTGAGCCAAAAATGATGCCATCACATATTTAGCATAAAGGGTAAAGACTCTGAAAGTTGTTGGTCATCATATCATCCATGCCCCATATTTAAAATTGTGACTGGCCCGGCCAAGGTGTTACTATGAAAAACTTCTATATGCATAAAACAAATTTTAATTGAATTAAAGTGAACCTCAAAGATATTTTGATATAGATATATTGATATATTATATATATATATTGATATATATTTGATATAAGATATATTGTTTTTGAGTTGGTTTTGCATTCATTGGCTTTTTATTACTTCTTGTTAATAAAAAAAATTGTGACTAACAACCATCAATTCTAAATTAGACTTTAAGTGATGCAGTATCAAAATGAGAACATAGTGCTTTGTAGTAATAATCTATATATTGTATGAAACTGACAATTGGCAAGACACTGGTTTTGGCAATCCAATAGATGCAAGCGCACAAACTTAGTGGATTACTCAGTAATATGAACACTGTATTACTATGGTTTGCCATGTGGTCGTCACACCCTAAAGTAAAATTATGCCATGATAACTTCAGTTCTAGAGAAAGATAGCTGGTTGATGAGTCTTATTCCCAGGTCATTAAATACCAATGTTTTTGGTTAGTAGTCAAACCGACCAGTCCCAAGTTTCAGTATCTGGCAACCTGGGTTTTAGATTCAGCAATTAACTATCCTAATCCAGAATTACCATCCTTGAGTTCATAAATCTGCTGCAAAATTGAGCTTCCTGTATCATATTTAATTGTCTCTCTGGTACCTGAAACAGCATGCTGCTGTAGCCCTGAATGTTGTTTTAATGCAGCACTGATTTTAATGTGAAGACTCACTATATCAGACTGCTGAAACCTCATATTACCTTTGGCTAAGCTTTGGAATTAGTTTTTGCAATGATATATATGACTGTGGATATTGCCCCCCTATTTCTTACAGTGAAATTGCTTTCAGAAGGCATGTCTTGCCATGGTGCCGGTATAAACAGGAGAAACAATTACAGCAAACAAATCATTTTTAAGTGAACGTATTGGCAGGTAAGTATTGCTTTAAGCCAAGTTGAAAAAAATGCGAACCTATCCTTTCAACCCCTGCATGAAGCCAATCTGATAAATGATAGCGACTCAGCAAGTTTGTGTGCAGCCATGGTGATAAAAATCTTTTTATTTGTGAGATCACTGTGAAAGGCAGCAGAGGTTTTGGAGTATTTGATGAGTGCTGTTCTGTTGTTTATTTCCCATTAACAGCATGTGCTGCTCTCACGTTATGTGCTGTCAGCAATAATACATTGTTATATTGGTAATTAAAGTGCATCTCATAGGTAAGATGATGAATGCTTTTTGCTTAGCAGCATGCAGGCATTTAATTTGGATAAGTCTGAGTAGTTTTCCATTTTACCCCGCACTGACTGATGAATCATGATCAATGATTGTACAGGAGGAATGGAAATGCCCATTTTAAGGCGTTGCAACTTTTATTCCACTTAAATCAGCTGTTTTGACAGTCAGTATGACAGCATTTTGGAGACATTTTCCCTTGGAAAACATTCTCATAACAGCATCATCATCATAAGTTTGCAGAAATCGCAAACACCCATTTCTATCATTGCCTCATTGTGGATAAGATATATGACATTATCCCTATTATTTCAAAAAATAACTTGGGGGTCCAATTTTAATCTTACTGATGCCCCGTTTTTAGTTGAGACCCAGACTCTGGAAAAACACTTTCCTAATTTATGTGCACAGGCTGAAAATGAGTTAAAAGGCCCCTCTGAAGCGTCATCACTATATATGGCAGAAGTAGTTGTTTTCGTAAGTCTGGGCCCATGTTTGAATTTTGGGTGCTGGTCTGGGAAGCACAAATCAACCTCTGGTTTATTTTTTTGTGTTGGTTCCCAGATTAGGTGTCCATTTCCACAAAATGCAAAAAAAATCTCCTAGATGGGAATGATATGTTTTTCCTGCCTTTGGTTATTGAGGGAAGAAGAGGTTTGGCTTGTAAACATCTTGGCAGATTGAAAAATGTTAGTGTGTATTAGTGGTTGAATGGACAAAGTGCTCTTTGGACTACTTAAGAAAGATGTATGAGCCCAGACTGTGACCCGTCTGACCCTGCTGCCCCCTGTCTGACCTGGAAATATTTAACATCCTCATTTGCGTATGTGCAGGTTTCTAAATGAGGCTTATGCAAGGGAATATTGGCATAAGATAAAAGTAAAAGAATAATAACATTTTCATCCTTTAAAATCTATTAGTTTATTTCAATATTTGTTAAATTTTTATTCTTGTGGGCAATCAAAATAAGATATATATTGTATGTAAGTGACACACAGATGCCAGTATTGACTGTTTTCTGAACTCTATATGAAGCTATAAATCTCATTTTGGTCACCAAGGAAGATTCTGTTTCGGGTTTCCATGGTAACCCCATAACACTGGTGAGGAATTCCAGAGTCATAACTTGATCGCAGAATAGAAAGCTGCAAGAGGAAAGGGGGGTGAACCATACTGAATGGAAGAATGAGGGGGAAGAGAAAGAATGCGAGAAAAGAAGAAGAATTAAAGGAGGCAACCTCCAACGGCATCATGCACAAATGTGTTTGGTTGAGTCATTATTATACCCTAGCAAAACAGTTACTAGGAACAGAGGGCATGGAAAGTCGGGAGAACTGGGAAATGATGACTTCCCTCAAACGTCTGAGTCATACACAGTCATGTTCTAATTAGAGGTATATAACTACAGATGGAGATGTTTGGGAAGAGTTGCATGTGTGCATGTGTGTGTGTGTCCTGGATAGATCATTTAGAGATCCTATTTGCATGTGTGTTTTTATGCTCTTGGGGCAGAGTTAAGTATCATGACTATTATGTGCAGAACACTGCGATGTGGGATCAGAGGTTGAGGAATATCTTCCTGTCTCTCATCACAATTTTTTCCATCCCTCAGCCACACAGGAAGACAAAGCTAAAACAGTTTACAGTTTCTGAACTTTGTTGTAATATGAAAGCAGTTGGAGAGGGATGAAGCAGCTTTATACGAGCCATGGCATTGAAATCCCACCTGGCCTGTGGTGACTTTGCTTGTTACTTGGATTTACCACAGGCCTGAAACTTAACCGTTAGTGCTAGTGTGACAGCGCAATGTTGTAATATTTTCCCCTTTGTACCTGTACTTATCTTAATTGCGAAGGTGACATGACGTAACTTCTACATGTGGTGCGTGCCACATGTTCTGACACAGACCAAAGACTTGCAACAATATGAAACTATTTTATGAAACTATTTTAGCACGTTGCAGGGAGAATGAGTTGCAGCAGTGTAAACTGGCCAATCTCAACTTGACACAAGCCGGCTGATGGTATTGCCAGCGATTCAGCTTTTGAGGTACCCAGTGGCTGGTTTTAAGGCCCTGAAACAGAAGGCTGATGGTTGGCTGTTGGGAATGTTGGGCAGTTGGTGAGCGTCTGTTGCCCTTGTTTTTGCACTGTGTCCTTAACTGTTGGCAGCAGTAGACCCTTGTCTGCTTTTCTTCAGCATGTTTAATAGGTGTCAGAGACTGTTGGGGAGAGAAATCAAACTGGTAGGCAGTTAAGCTCAGTGCACGAGAAAAGAAACAGAAGTGAGGAAAGCACACAAACACCCAAACTCAAGAGGGTGTGAGATCGAGACTAACGTGTTATATTAGGTATGACTATTGTTTAAGCCATTGAGCTCTTTAGCAGAACATTTCATGATGGTTTGTGTTACTTGTTCACTGGCACACGGTAAATATTCTTTCTTCTGTCATCCTTGAGGGGTTGTGTCGTTAATGTGCTAACTGGCTAACCAACTTTTTGACTGACACGCAGGCAACAAGAAGCGACGCAACCTTCATCGCCACTAGTTCTTCGATGTTGGTTCAGTGTGTGTGGGCCTTTAGGATGTAAGGCACGCCACCTGTTTCAGTCGACTTTTAGTGAAGACAGCTTGTGGTCAAGTCAGTTACAAACTGTCAGCCGGTCTAAATCTCAAACCTTAGCCATGTCTGTATGACACAAGCTTTGAAACTTACTCAGCTAAGAGAATTATTTAAACAAGCATTTACTGATCAATCAGCACCAGTAATTTAAGTTTTTTTTTGGTGTATTTGTTATGAATACAGTTCATCTGAAGCTCATATAGTTTTTTATGCAGGTATCCCACTATCACTATCCTCATTCATGTTTTAAGACGCAACAAATTATATACAGCTACAGAAAAAAGCTTTAAAAGCCATAAGTTATAATGGAAGTAGGCTACAGAATGGATGCAATAGAGATGAAACAGCGTCTCATCTAGTGGCACTGGTTTAAACTGGCAGGTTTTCAGAACATTGTAGACCAGCGCATTGCAAGTATAGTTGCAGTCTTTGTACTGAAGCATTCTATTCGCATGGAGGCAAAAATATCAGACACTGATGTATTTAAATTATATATATAGGAGTGAACTGATCCTTTAATCATGTTGAAGTTGCAGGCTTGAGTTTACTTACCAGAGTCCCGTAGTCTGGTATTATGGTATTGGTTCAATACCCTATGTCATACGTGAGGTTTGTGTATAAAAGGAGCATAAAATGAAATTGCAGCTTTATTTTCCCTCTACCTCTCTCTGAATTTGAGTGTTACATCATAACCTGCATGAGTCAGTTTGGTCTGAGTGGAAACCAATGAATGGAAACAGACTGGGAAATGCATACTCTTCCAGATGGCTCTGTAGCCCTGAACTAGACACTCCAGTAGCATTGGAAAGACATCAACTGGGCTGTTATGACAGGGGCACCAGAGTGAGTGAGGGATGGGGAGGAGAAGAGAGAGAGAGGTAGTGTGTGTTTATGCTGATGCAACATGTATTAATCCATGTGCGTGTGCCTCTCAGTATGTTGGTTATATGAACTGGTATACTCTTCTAACTTAAAAAACAGGCTGGTGGCTCTTTTCAGTTATTTGGTAGACATCTGGATATGTCATAAACAGTCATGTAATCTTTGTTTGGTGAGAAAGAATCAAGACTACAAGAGAAATCTTAAGAAATATATGAAATGAGACATAGGGCCCAGGATTTGGTGCTACACCCCTGCCTGTGTGCTTAGATCCTTGTTGAGGAAGGGGGATTTAAATCTACACTGTGGAAGTAAAGAAGTATACATTAGTGTGCATGTGTGCAGTAAATAGAGATCAAGAAGTTTTTGGTTTCTTTCATGTCTTCAGAGGGGCTACATCATTAGAGGAGCCTCTGTTCCTTTGCTACCTGTCCACTGAACCACGACAGATGAATCAGACCAGTTCTTTTGATGTTGCGCAGTGAACTGCCCCCAAATATCTGCTCTGCTATCAGAACAGAGGAGTGACTGTTTGACTTGTGGCAGAGAGCCCTCTCCCCTGAAACTCCTTATTAATCCTTCTGATAATATGTGGTGTAGAGACAGGAAAATGAAAAGGGACAAATGACACATCATAGATGAGTCAGTTGGGAGGTTAAAGTACAAATAGTGCCTTTCAGCTGCTGCTCAACTTCGGTATAAGCCAATTAAAATAAGGGGAAACTATTCCCAAAACTGATTGTGTGTCATATTTTTCAGAAAGATTTTAACATCCACTTCTTTAAAAAGGATCATATTAATTTATTACTTTTATTGTGTCTGTTTAGCATTTTGTTCACATGTAATGTGAACAACATGTTAGCCTCCAGCTCACCGTGACCCTGAACAGGATAAAGGCCCGTCTTACCAGAAAGAGGCACAGCGAAATGAATCTCTGCATCTTGGCTCATTTATGAACTACTGTAGCTGGCATGCTAACATCTAACACACTGTAAACATGCTAGCGCTAGTCAGTCTTAACTTTAAAAAAATTCTGTCTGCCACCAACAGGAATAAGTTCACATGTTTGTTCAAAAGAAAAATGAGGGTAAAAGGGACCAGTCACCCCAAAATCAAAAATACATAGTTTTTCTCTAACCTGTAGTGCTATTTTTGTTTTGGTGTGAGTTGCTGAGTATTGGCGATATCTGCTATAGAGATGTCTGCCTTCTCTCGAATATAATGGAAGTATATGGCACTCGGCTTGTGGTGCTCAAAGGGCCCACAGAATACATTGGAAAAAATCAACAACAGTGTCCCTTTCCAGAAATCATGACCCAATTACTCAAGATAATCCCCAGAGCTTGTTGTGAGCAGTTTCATGTAGGATCTATTTTCTGTCCACTGAACCACATCCAACCACCTTATCACCACACAGAAGGACGAGTGCATCTACTCATGGACAAGAGGCTCGTGCTTGTGAGTGCCGAGATGTTACTGGCATCCTCCTCAGCTGAGCTATAATGTTAGCTAGCTCAGTGGTGTTGGGTGAGCTAGCAGTAGGTGCATGCAACTTTTAAATAAAAGTGAATGGTGCAACACAGTTAATGGGCTACCACAGCTTCCTCTTATTTGGATCATCATCTGGTTCTCCCTCTCCCATCTGAGGTCAACACTGCTAAAATAACATGCTATTTCTCAATGGTCAGTAACAGCAAAGTTCATGACAGTTGAACTCCATGTGAATAATTTGTGTGGACTTATATCCTTGAGGGAATCCATTGAAATGAAACTATTTTCATATATTGAGAATGGTCTGTACACCATCTACACACACAGATAAGCAAAGTTACAGGCAGACTTTCTAGACAGGTTAAGTATATACAAAGTTTAAGAATGTATTGTTTCCACACACGCATACAGCAGACATACACAGGTTAGTCACCACATGACACAAATACACACTCATTCAATCCCTTTTGTTCACACAGTTAAATGCTCATCACTTCTTTAATGCATACACACAGGTATACAGTTGCACATACAACAAACCATTAAATATACTGTGACATAAGCAAATTTATTTAGTAAAATCTTAATAATAAATTAAATACAGAAAGAAAGCCAGTATTTAATTTTCCTCGTTTGTATTTCTCAATAGGTTTTGAAGACATGAAGGGTGGTATCATGCAATAGATGTTACCAACATCTCATTATGGTTATGGACCCTGAGCAAACCAATACTGTCAGATCCAGACACAAAAGGCAAAGAAGTCTCAGACAGATTAGTTTATACAACAATGTCCTTTAACGATACAACCTTTAACCTGCTCACACATTGCAAACGACTCTGAATCAGGCAGCAGCTACAAGCTCAAAGCGTAACATACAAAATATCTTTCTCTTTATACTTTCTCTTTCTCTGGCTACAGTTAGTATCTCTCCGTTAAGTTCTCCTGACAGAACACAAGAAAGAGTTTTAACCAGCTTTATCATTTTCCCACTGGTATCACTGGGCGTAGGCTAAAATACAGGCCAACGCTTTCTCTAAAATCCACCTACAGTATGCTGTAATCATACAGTTAATTCAAGTGCACCCAGGTTCAAAAGTCAATATAAAGTCAAAAACGTTTTTTGTAAAGGTCCCAAAAATCCCCTCTTAAGCAATAAAAACTGATTTTGTCTTTGACTCATTTTCCTGTTATGTGCATCTTGTTTCACATTCTTGCTGGTTTGGCCTGATTCGACTTATGCAGAATTTTCCACACATTTTTAAAGTACATATGTGACCTGTGAACTGACAAATGCAATGTAATGCAATACAGAAAACGAAACAAACACACAGAAAAAACAACAACTGGACCTTCTGTATCACATCTGTGATCAATACACTTGGATAGATGAGATCAAGAAGGAAAATGTAGGAAAGAATTAGCCAGTGGCTCACACTCATACCCCACTCACAGGCTCCAATTAAAGTCACTTATTTTTGAAACAGTGGTGAACCAAATCACAGCATGTTTTTTGTTTTGTCACGGCATATTATGATGTCATTCATGTTTCCTTACTGCAGGCTGTAAAACTGAAATAATTAATGACTTTTTAAGCTTCTAGACTGAATTTGATGAACTGATGAACTCAACTAATATATCTTCTTTTTATCTGTGTATTTTGGAGTTAGAGCAGTTTAACAAGCAACACAAGACTGGATACAATACAGAGAAAAAAAACGGTTTGAGTTGTTAAATTATGACTGGGGAAATAACGATGATTCACCACTTTGTTTCACATTCTCTATACCCTGGAACACTTTCCCCACCATAGATGGACATAGTCTGCTGCTCTGGTAGTGTGTGTGTGTGTGTATGTGTGTGTGTGTGTGTGTGTGTGTGTGTGTGTACGTGGGAATCTGTGCGTGCCTCAGACATTGCGACATTATGGCATTGTTTTTTGAAACAACACATGTCCACTGTAAAATGACACTCATTCAAAACAAACTTCCCGCTTTGTCCACCAACTGCAGTTTATTCAGATTATTTCACCAACAAAAAAGAAAACCACACACACTGTGAGCCTTCACAATGGTCACTGGTGTAGTCCAAAAATTCTATCTTGTATGCCACAAGTAACCGTTGAATACTGGGGGATTGTCAAAATATTATTTCGTCTGAAACTGTATGGGCTTAAAATAGAGCGGCTGTACAAACAGTTCCAGTGACCTGCTCTGAGTCAGAGATACTGCAAAATGCTTACAAAAGAGCAAAGAAAGAAAAACAATAAAATGTATCAACAGAGAGCAACTTAAAAAGGTTTCTGACAGTATTGGCGCCGGCTGCTGTTACAACTGATTAAATGCTGAGATATCTTTGTAGAAAATCCTACACATGAAGTGAGGATCAAATTGGCTTGTTCAATATTTACACCCAGACTGTCTGTTCTGTTTCCAAGAACCTAGATGAGAGGAATGGCCTGCCCCCAAATGGCACCTTAAATCCTGTAGCGCTTTTTTCAAGGTCCTAACCCACCAAGCCGACCTCAAAGCTTTACTTTAGATCACAGCACCCATGTTGCCATACATCTCATCTCATGACACCGCATGTTGCTTAGTACAGTTATACTTGAACCATTGACTGTATAATAAAAATGGACGACATGACGGCTCCCCAAAAACCAAAACATCTTAATCGCCCCCTGATGGCTAGCTTCAGTATAAGTTATAAACCCTGCCTCCTCCATGTCAGCAGATGGCACACAGGCCCAAGTACACATCAAATACAATTGTTTCTGTCATTTAAGGTAGTTCTTATCACGCTGATGTGTATTCTAGTGTTTTTTCTGAAAAGTTTGGTTTTAATTTAATAAAGTTTTTTGATGATATAAAAGGGGGTATGATCAATCAGTGTGTTCCTGATCAAAGGCGCTGCCCACAGTTGGTTGGATGCATACATGGGCAAGAACTCAACACCTTGGAGATCGCTACTGCACAGACTTTGGCTCCAAATTACATCACTAGTGCAAGAAGGCAGTGGTCTCAGCTGTGGCGGTTCGATCCTGGGCTCCTCCAGGCTGCATGTCGAAGTATCCTTGAGCAAGATACTGAACCCCAAATTGCTCCCGATGGCTGTTCCATGGGTGTGTGAGTGTGTTAAAAAATCTGAGTAGCAGGTGGCACCTTGTATGGTAGCCTCGGCCACCAGTGTATGAATGTGTGTGTGAATGGGTGAACGTGACTCGTAGTGTAAAACACGCTTTGAGTGGTCACTAGATGACTAGAAAGGCGCTATACAAATGCAGGTCCATTCATATCCAGGATATTTTGGCATAATTTTTGTACAGTGGGATAAAGTGGAGATGCATCATCCAGTCTTTATATACAGTAACTTGAAATCACCACCTGAACTGCAGGTTTTGTCCAGTCGTATGCCCACATGCACACAAAATCACCCAAACATTTAGGCCTGAAATCCTAGGGGATCAGTGGGTACAGATGGTCCAGGCCCAAGGCCTGAGGGGGCCCATGCAAAGGTCGATGGTTAACTTTTAAATGAGATCAAGTACAACAATTTACTTACTGACTTATATCACTGATAATACAAGTTATACACATGTATTACATGTTAATAAATGTATTGTTATTGGGGCTGAACAACGCTGCAAAGTTAGACTAATTATTATTTTTTTCTCTGTAGGTAAAACAGAGCATGGCCTGTATGGGTCTATAATACTGGATTTGGAAATTGTTAGAGAATCCATCTCTAATGGCCTAGTGCTTATTTGTAATGTAGATAAAAATGGGTGGGTGTTGGTGCTGGGGTGGGTGTGGATCATGGGCCCAGTTTGAAAAATGTTGTCTCCATGTCCATAATTCCTAATGTCTGGCCTGTAAACAGTATATTACATCTTTGAGGAAGGGTCCACTGACATTACAGCAATAGATGTATGGCAGAGTAAAGGTGGAAGCACTTGTGCAGCTCCAGAGAGGTGTGGGAACCATGAAAGGCAGGAAACATTGGAGAGCCAGGCTGTGACTATACGATGCCATGCTGAAGACGAGAGGACTGGAGCAAATAGACACACTGTAGACACGCTCACTCAGACTAGATGAAATCATGCTGTAACAGCTATTAATTATATAATGCTCACTGGTATTTTCAGGAAAGAATTTTCTTTTTGTCATTCATCCCACTTCCATCTTTTCCAGGACAGATTCCCAGGCCTGCTCACATGGTTTCTCACGTGAACATTTTTTCACACAAAAAATGTCCTCTTTCCTATTTCACTCATGCACTTTTTATCAAATGATCCTATGTCTGAGTTTTTTTTATGTCCACAAATGCAATGTTTCGATTTAATAGCAGGTTTTGGCAACTTTTTCTTTTTTTTGATTTTCATTTTATCACATCTTGTACATCTAAATTGATTTTGTCTAAAAAACAAAAGACATGCAAATGTGTAATATAATATGAATAGAAGTATTAGAATAGAAGAGACAGAGTAGGCTTCAAGAAACATTTGAAACCTGTTTGGCTCCGAGGGGACTTGTTCTGAAGCTATAATGTATACTTAGGCTGTATTATTTTATTAGCTCTATCCAGATCGTGTCTCGATCCAGCTGAGATGCACATCTGGTATCTGATGCATCTGAAATGTGTTTTAACTTGTCCAGTTTTGCTTCCCTGCTGACATTGGATGGAAACTGCCACCACAGCCAACCACAACACTACACACATTTACAACCATCCACGCAGCCACACAGGAGGATTGCAGTGACTTTCTGGTACTGAGGTACTGGAAATGTGTCCAAGTTGTCTGGCAGAGGAGTTAGTCTTTTTCTTTCTGTGTCTACCCTCTTCAGCATCTGTTTTTCTCCTCTGCTCTCTACTGTAAATGTCCTTCCTCTTGCTCCTTTGTTTTCTAGAAGTTGTTTCACACTTCTTATTTTCTCTCTTCTGCTGCTTTCAATCACACCCATTTTTTTTAATCCATTGTCTTTTCCTCTTCTTCTCTGTAATCAGTTTCACCCTCCTCCGCGTCTGGATGACCCGAGTTGATCTGAAAGCCACCATGTTTTAATTCATCTTTCAGCTGAAACCTCTAATCACTGTATCTGCCTTGCAGTCACTATAAAAAAGATGCTCTGTGTGGATGTCTCTATGTGTGTATGAGTATGGGTGTCTGCTCTTGTATGTTTGTCTTGTGTGTAAGTCTGTGTGTCACACCCAGTTAACACAGTACATCATGACATAACATAGGATTGGATATGGTCCTAACGGAGTTACAGAAAATGTGTGTGTGTGTGTCTGTGGGCGTGTGTGTGTGTGTGTGTGTGTGTGTCTATGTCTGTGTGTCTGTGTGTGTCTGTGTGTGTGTTTGTGTATGTCTGTGTGTGTCTGTGTATGTCTGTGTGTGTGCATGCCCGCATGTGTATTTGTGTCTACTTGTTCTTACTACATAGTGAGGCCTGGAACGCAGTTTTAACCAATAGAGTGAGGACATTTTTTAAAAGTGAGGACATTTTGTTCAGTCCTCACTTCTTCAAAGGCCTGTTTAAGGGATAAGACTTGGTTTTAAGTTTCAGGTTACAATTAGGTAAAGGTTAGGGTTGGGGTTAGGCATTTGGTTGTGATGGTTAAGGTTACAGTAAGGGGCTCAGAAATGCATTGTCAGTGCAAGTCCTCATAAAGATAGAAGTACAAGGCTGTGTGTGTCTCTGTGCCATCACTTCTCAAGTTGGCCATTAGCCAACAAGATAAACACTTAATTAGTCTTCTACTGGGGTTGCTAGGAAGAAAACAGATTTGAGAGTTTCCTCACATCAAAGAGAAACAGATGCTGCCCTAATTTGTCATGTTTTATCTCCTTTCTCCCTTTTAATCTGCTCGTCTCCTCCCCTTTGCTCTTGATTTCTCTCCCTGTGTCTCTATTTCTCTCTTTCTCTCTCTCTCTCACCCTTTCCCCTGTTTCTCTCTGTGGCTTCATCCTCTCCTCAGTAAACAAACAAAGACAAACCATTTCCGCAACCCACACAGTATGTCATGTGAAACCTATATCTACCAATATCCACTGTCATCAAACATGCAAATACTTCAACATTAATGGATACACTACACTTAAGGATTTACTTTTATTTCAACATATTTTTAAATTCATGCAAATAGTACACATATTGTTGTTTTTATCTAAGGAGGGCCGCCAGGGCTCTGAATGGACGATGATAACAGGATGCACATGATGCTTACCACATAAGAATCATCTTATATAACAAGAACCCCCTTTTTTAATCTTTTGTCATGGGATCCACATTGTAAGGAATTTCCAGTGCAGCATGTCTCTGCATATGTTAATATGTTGTTGTTGAGTGAAATAAATTAAAGTCTTAACTTCTGAAGTTTCCAAGTTTTTGCAACAAACATATGCACACTCACGCACAGACAGCATATGCATGTGTAACCACCCCTAATGAGCATAATTGCACTGACCGAAAATCATCACGCAACCCCATGAGACTCCATTTTCAGATGACGCAGATACAAAAGAGAAATGAGATGACTACCAGGCAAGCAAGTGAGAGAAAAGAATTGGAACAGTTGTAGTAAAGTCAAACTTATCAACTTTTTTCTGAAGGAGTAGCGGGAGAGAGAAAAGAAAAGAGCATGAGACAGAGCTTGGCTTTCTCCCCTTGTCACAGGGCAGGAAGTTTGCCAGACTAGCCCTCTATCCACAATCTGTATATCAGAGTCTTTCCCTCCTCCTCCTTCTCCCCCTTTACCCGTCTTTCACATCACTCACCTCCTCCTCCTCTCTCTTCCTTTTTCAGACTTCTATCTTATCCTCAGTCACTTCCTCTGCTCTCACCTCCTCTCCCTCCTCCATCTCTTCTCTAATTTCATCTTCTGCCTGCCCCCATCTTCCCCTCTCCCTCCATATCAGTCTTTTAGACAAAGATACGGAGACGGTTAAGAAAGGCGTGCCAACTTTCCTTGTGTGTGTTCAAGAATGTTGTTTTCCAGAAAAGACTGAGTGCAAAGTGTATGATTTTAAGATTTTGATATCACTTTTAAGCAGTGTCATATTTTCTGATGAGGTGCCAAAAAGGAAAGATAGCATCCTGGTTTCCATGGACAAAATCCTCATTCATTCATTTTCCTTAACCGCTTATGCTATGCAAGGTCACAGGGGGCTACAGCCTATCCCAACTTGCACTGGGTGAGAGGCAGGGTACACCCTGAACAGGTTACTGGACTATCACAAGGCTGACACACAGAGACAGAAAACCATTCACACTCACATTCACACCTGGCAATTTAGATTCACCAGTTAACCTAACCTGCATGTCTTTGGACTGTGGGAGGAAGCCTGAGAACCTGGAAAAACAAAACCATGCTATAAGGGGAGAACATGCAAGCTGCACATGGATTTGAACTTGGAACCCTCTTGTTGTGAGGTGACAGTGCTAATCACTCCACCACCATGCTGCCAAAGAACTTAATAAACCCGATAAAATAAGAAACCTGCCTCAAGGCTCCTGTGACACTGATAATCACAGCTGGAAGATGCAATGAAGAGATGTAATGAAACAAATTTGTAGCAACTTTTCAGGTGGCAGTAAAGCTTTTAACACAAGGATTTGGAATTCATCTAATCAGACTCTAGATCTACCTCTTTAATCTCAGTGATACAGCAATTGTGTAGGTTAATCTTACTTAAAGTTACACGTGTAAACTAAATCTCCCCTCAGTTTGAGTCCAACATGATGTCAGTGAGAATGTGAAGGCCTTTTGAGAGACCTTGAGCCAGTCATGGTTCATTTATGATGCTAAAGGCTTAATGAATCATAGCCAGAAATAACAAACCAAAGACTCCCTCAATGTGTTGCCTTAAACACTGTGATCCCACTGTGGGTCATTAGAGAGGGGGGGTTCATATACGAAAGTCTTGTATCAACACCGATTTGAGTTCACACAGAGTGGAGAGGAGAAGGATTTGGATATACAGAGTGTGTACAGATGGGATAAAAAGAAGAAAGAAAAAGATGGTTTGTTCACAATTGAGGTAAAGGGGGATTTTAGATGACTCGCTCCTCACCACACAAACACATATCCAGGTTCCCAGAATCGGTCTTAAAATATTGACCTTCCCCATTGGATGAAAGTTCAGATTTTCAGGAACAGACATAAAAGATTCAATGCATGTGTCATTTTGAAATCACACTACTGGCTTTAAAAGTAAATTATAAAAATACTAAATTGACAGTCTGCATACAATCGATAATATGAACTTTCAGCTTGAGGAAAAATATGGAGGACTGAAAATAGCAGTCATAAGGTTTTCACATGATAGCAGCATGGCTTCTCTCAGATTTTTTTTCAATAAATCTGAAGTGCCCCTTGATACTTCTTTCCCATCTGCATCTATTTATCACTTGCTCTCCTCATGGGCTCCTCAGTGTGGTTTCAGTATAGCTCTCTCTGTGCCTACATGACGAAGCAGCTGACTCTACTTTCCTCTTTGCCCTCTGCTCCTCTGCCTAACCACTGCTGCACTCATGCTCTATCATTTAACCATACCACACTGAGAAAAGCCTCCTATGTGTGTGTGTGTGTGTGTGTGTGTGTGTGTGTGTGTGTCTAATGTGTTCCTCCCGGAGGGAAGGGAGGACCAAAGGTTTTGAGTCAGATAGGATGCCGAGCCAAATAAAATGCATGAAAAAGAATGTGCGCATAAACACACAAAGGCACACAGGCTTACAGCCGAGAAACAAAAAACAGAAAACAGCTAAAGTTATAATGGCAATAATCATTTTTTTATGTATCAAAATGTCCCATGCTAACTTACTTCTAGCCATAGCCCTTGAGTTATATGTATCCGCACAGTGTGATTTATTTCTGTATATTGGTTTTGCACATTCAGCATATTAGTCAGAGATAGACTAGATACAAAGCAATGTGTTTGAACAGGGAAAAGCAAGTGGTTGTGGCTTTGAAAAAAGAATGAAAAGAAAAGAAGGCCATATTTTGATTCTTAATGAAGATTCAATTTTGGCTTAATTTTTTTGGGTAAATAGTTGACCAATAGGATTTTTCCATTGGAGTTTGGATTATTGCCAGAAAAACACTCTGTGGTAAAGAAAAGTTTAGGATACTCACACATTTTGTTCAGCAAGAAAAAAAAACAAACACCACATTTAATGATTTGTGAGGCGTAAATGCAATCGGCAGAAGTTAAAAGCTAACATTAGGCTTTAGACAACCTCAGCACAGTCGTGTGACTTCAATCAATCAATCAATCAATCAATTTTATTTATAAAGCCCAATATCACAAATCACAATTTGCCTCACAGGGCTTTACAGCATACGACATCCCTCTGTCCTTATGACCCTCGCAGCGGATAAGGAAAAACTCCCCCAAAAAAAACCCTTTAACGGGGAAAAAAAACGGTAGAAACCTCAGG
>NC_065512.1:29836066-29844429 GCF_006386435.1 Epinephelus moara
CTAGCAGAATTCACCAGAGCAGTACAGAGACGCTGTCACAGAAACACCGGAAATGACACAACTCGCTTACCGCAATACGTCAGCACGTCAGGTTCAACGACCACCACTAAGCTTCCAACTTAACTAAAACTGGAAAATACAAGTTTGAAAGTTTGAGTTAAAATAGCTTGCAAGAGTGTCATTTTAAACACAATGAGGCAATAAAGGTGGACTAGTGAATAGATGAGTCTCTGTGTTTGGTGTGATGACGTCCTCAACAACTTCTGTCTTATCTAGCCATCGGTTAGTAACTGTTTTCAAATTTCAATAGTGGGACTCACATGTTTAATGCCTTAGAACAAAACATGAAAATATCTTAAGCATGTGTTACCCACAGGCCTTATTTCAGGCTTCTAACCAAAAACCAATTCAAAAAACCTACTGACTCTGAAGGGGAACTGGAAGTGCAAAAATAAAAAAACATTCTATTAACACATCCAGCAGACACACAGCAATATGGGCAGTCATTGTGGAATCATGTTTGCATTGACTTGTCAAACACAAGTCTCTCTTTTAGCTCTGTTTTAAACTACACCGACTCCTGGAAGAACTCTCTGGCTTTTTAGCTACAAAGTGTTTAACAGTATGTTCACCAACTAACTTTGTCAGTCTGCCTTTTGGAGCTGAGCAGGTAGTGTACAGTATAGGCTTATCAGAGCTTTTTTGCTGAGAACAAGTGCCTGCTTTGACCAACAATGACATATGAGAGCGGTCAGAGTGAACCAAAACAGTGAAGTTGTGGGCAGTAAAACCAAAATATTGTGCTGGAAGATAATAAAATGCTTTGTAGAGATGAGGGGTACTGCAGAGTTGCAGGACAAGTCTTTGGGGGTTTATCATGGATGACCCCTTTTTACATCACACGTAAGTAATTCATCAATGGTTAACATGAAAATATTGAGTAGAATAGCTTTAAACAACGTATCCTTATGCAACAGCTCATATGAGATCCCCCCAAAATGCACACACAATGCTTTCTATGATATCCTATGAATTAGCACCCCACAAATTATTGCGCCCTCAACGTAAAGTTACATAGTTAAAGGATAATCGGTATTTTTCAACCTGGGGCCTATTTCTTCATGTGTGTGTGTGCGTATGATACATAGGTACAACTCGTTCTAAAATTGGTTCAGTATTGAGGGAGGCGGATGCAACCGGCAGCCGTGAAACAAGCTAAAATGGTAACGGGTTCAAATGCGTCCCGTATAAGTTTGTGCATTAAAAGTGCTTTTTATCGCCACTGACCGCTTCAGATTGACAGTGCTATCTCTGTAAATAGCATACTAAGCATTACCCTTATCTCTGGGCTGTGTGACGTCAGTCAGAACCAGTTTTAGAATGAGTTGTACCTATGAATCATACGCACATATACACATGGGGAAATAGGGCCCAGGTTGAAAAATACCGAAGTTATCCTTTAATGTAAAGTTACATAGGTTGGGTTTAGGCAAGAAAAGTTACTGTGGTGGGTTTAGGTAAAGAAACATGGTGACAATGTACCTTACAATGACTCAAACTTTACTAAAAACAGTTCTGAACACCAGTCTCCTGGGGTGAAGTCCTGGGGGAAAGACCTATGTTTTGTGACCCATGCAGCAACCCAAGCCATCCTCCTAACTGGACCACTCATGACCACGTCTTTCTTTACTCCCATCAGTGCATTCATCATGTGATTGTAGCCCTCCAAAATATGTGGGTTATGCACAAATTACTAGCTCATCAGTATATGGGATATGTACGAATTTTGGTGCATTATTTGATTTAACTTAATTTAAAAGATGTTTAAAACTGATCATCAGTTCTATCATCAATACACTGTACTCGCCAAGTTAACTTCAGAGATTTAGGGATGCAGCAACGTTTATAAAAAGATGATAAATGGTCAGATACCAGATCAACCAAAATGTACGTAGAGGAACAAACAAAGATGAATCATAACTCATTACCTAAACTGTCCATTGTAAACCCCATCACAGTTTACAGACCCACTTCCTGGTTCATCTTTGACCTATCATACTTGCCGAAGTTCTGCGCATATTGTTTTATTATTGTGTGTATTGTTTTTCTGAGCATGAGTTACTATTACTAACATTTCAGGTGCACAGACTTTCATCCTCAAATAAAGTTGTTTATAATCTGATTAAACAACTGGCTTATTAACAACCTCTATCATTATCGAATTGTTTCTCGTCCATTTGATTCTTTTGCATAGACGACCATTACATGAGGGCCGCAACAACAAAAGTAGGATCAAAGTGGTACCAAACCTGAATTATTCTTTAACTATAGTCTGATACGTAGACAGATAAGGGGAGTGAGACTGAGACACAGACAGGGTGTATAGACCTATATATAGGAAGAGTCAGATAAGGGTACAGGCAGGCAGTTAGACATACGAGGCTTTCCCCCTCATTTGACCTTTGTAAGCAAATGGCAGCTGTTTTTCAATGAGCTCATATTGGTGGAAGCCCAGTATTTGTCATGTCTGTGTGTGTGTGTGTGTGTGTGTGTGTGTGTGTGTGTGTCTGTGTGTAGACCTACCAGAGTGGATTTCTGGGCGGTGAGTCACAGAAAGTGGAGATTGCAGAGTCAGGCAGATACATATCCCAGTGTCCCCGAGCAAAAATACACCCCTAACTAAACACACACACACCTACACATATAGTGGTGTAGAAATCACCTCAGTAGCAGATGTCTGGCATCAGGTATGTATAGTAGTGTGGCCGTCTGTGCCAACTTTTTTACGGTCATAGTCTCACTCATATCCTGGGATCCTGCTACACTACAGTATCTGCAGGTGTAGAAAATGTTTCACTTGCTATTTTGGCTGATAAAATGGTCAGATGACACGGTTTTAATTTTTTTTTTTCATTTATGCTCCAACCTATGCTTTTTTTGTCTATAGGCACCCATATTTGTTTTACACCTTTTGAAATACTGAAAACAGTGATATATTCTGTCAGTGATGCTAATAAAATTACTTCCTCTTAACACTTAACTTTCTGTAAAATGTCAGGTTTGTCTATGCGTCTGTAAACATGTTAAAGAGGATAAAATTAGATTAGATTACAATACATTAGTCCTTGGAAACAAATGTCGTCAACAGTGTGCTCTATCTGAAGCATGCTGAGAGGCAGAAAATTAATGATGGATGGTTGGAAAGATGATTGAACCTTTGATCAGATACCGCGATTGATGAATCATCTATGACGTCTGGGTGCTTTGAGCCGACATTATGAGCATCGAGGTTCACCAAAGATATTCATCTAAATCAAGTTGAGATGATGACTTCACCAGTGCCAGATAGTGGAAAAGTTGCATCTATTGCCAGTAAACAGCTTGTAGCATAGATACAGTTAAACAAGTTGTAGACGCAACAGAATATAACTCTTGTTTAGCAATATGAGCCTCTAGTTTTTCTGAACAACACATTACATAAATCCATTGCTATTAGCGATGACCACAGACAGTGCTGAAATAACTGGACAGACAGCTGGAGAGTCAGTTTGGTGTTTTAACAATGACATCCTCAGCTTAACTGGGCGATGTCCATCATGAGAACCAACATGTGAGCAAAAACAGAAGAACAAGGTTCATGTGTGTGTGTAAGCTTTGACTTTATTCAAATGAGGAACCAGATTGACAAAAGAAAATATACAAAATATTATAACTGTAAAGTAGTTATCTGTAAACTTGCCTCGTCTGTTTGTTGTTAAGACAGTGAATTTGGTATTACTAGTAGCCTTAGTCTATATTAAAGACGTTTTTAGATGTCTCAACCAATTTCTGAATAAGAATTAGACCATTCATCAATGTGAATATGTCAAGCTTACATCATCACTTTTTGATAACATTCCCAAAGATATTTGTCACATCATTTATTTTGTAGGAAAAAATAACCACAGAAATTCATTTTTGGTGACTAGAAAAGCCCCAAAACTAGGTTGCAGATACATAGCCAGAGCATATCACAAACTCATAGAGTTGTTAGATGTCTGTCAATTCCTCTTTCTCATACACCTCCACTTGAGCCACACTGTTGCACACATGTTCCTTTGTTACACTGAACATGAGCACTTTGGTTTATTTTGAGTCAATCTCACAACTTCTACTCTTGTTGCAGTACAAACTCACCAGAGCACACCAAATGTGCATTAATCTGCTGCTAGAAATAGTCCCTAAGAAAAGTTTTTTTTTTTTTTTAAAGCTATAGTGCGTAACTTCTGTCGCCTCCCAGCGGATAATGCGTTATTACAACTAATAAGCCGGCGGCACTTCCATGTACACAGAGTAACACTTGCCACACACCGTGTACACAGAGTAACACTCGCCAGTCGCCACACACCGTACACAGAGTGTGTCCATTGTGTGTCATTATGGCGAAATTTGGTTCTACCCAGCTGGCCACCAACATCATTCAATGTTGATATTTGGTACAATTTAGGTTGTAATGTCTGCTGACCAAAATGAAATGTCATCACAACATCTAATACCAACGTCAATTTGACGTAGAATATTGACAGCAGATGATGATGATGATGATGATATTTTGTTGGTTTCAAGTTGTGTTGTTATGTAACCAAAATCCAACATCTTCCAAACATCTCATGCCAACATTATCTTGACATACAATATCGACATTTAGTCATAAGCCAACATCTGCAAAACGTCATAATGTTAACATCCACACAACATGAACTTCTAACATCATTAGACATTTAAAATATTGTCAACCCAGTTTTCATTATTTAATTCTGTCAAACATAAGAGTCCATATTTTTCCATGTCCTTGGACAGATTTTGTCAAAACAGTGGGGTCGCAAACGTGCAAAATTAAGTCACAAACTTTAGAGGTGTGTAGTTAAGATGAAAACTAAAGGTCCAGTTCTAAGATGGGTGTGGTCCAAGCAAGGGGGCTAGGAGTAGGTGGGCAGAAAGTAGAGAGGTGACCCCTGACTCACATTTGTTTTAAATCATGGATTGCTGTATCACAGCTGGACTGATCCCATCGAAAGAGTGGCTCAATCCCAACCAAGGACGTCTAGTTTATATATTACTGAGCATTACTCCCTTAGTCGGCTTCATTGAAATTTTTCTTATTCAATACCTCATAGTTAGAAAAAAAAAGCCTGATGGAAACTAAGCTAAAGAGACAGTCATAGAGTATGAAGTCACTGTTCTCTTCTGACCAAACCTGTGGTAGATAGGATCATGGAGTCAGTATTAGAATTCTAGTAGTATTCCATTACTGCTTCTATTTCTATGAGGGGACTCTCCACTTTTTACGATTGACCTCCCAGCTGCGGCACATGCATTACTATGTGGTATTACACACAGACACACACACACACACACACACACACACACACACACACACAAACACACACACACACACACACACACACACACACACACACACACACACANCACACACACACACACACACACACACACACAAACACACACACACACACACACACACACACACACACACACACACACACACACACAGACACACACAATGTGGAAATGTCTTAAACACTGGACTGACTATTTTAAGGTATGAACATGTTTATGTTGTACACTGGGTATACCTGTGTGTGTGTGTGTGTGTAGTGCTGTCTGTTTGTTTGTCTTTGTATATTAAAAGCAGAGCCGCTCTTCCATCTGCACCGTTATTACATGACATCATCCCCTGTCAGGGTGTCTGTTAACAGCTAAAGGAGCCTCAACTCTTCTTTCCTCAGTATGGATGCAGTTTATATGTCGTCAGTACAACATACTGATCCAGCCTCTGATTCACGTCAGAGGAAGGTGAACATGAGTGGGTTTGAGCGTGGGGCTGTTTTGTGGTAACGGCTGCAGGTCATGTAGTTTGAGTGAACATCAGATGAGTGTTGACAGAAAACCCAGCCAGGTGATCATAAGTGGAAGTGAATCACTGTCTGACTTTGCCCTGGAAAGAAGGCCGAGGGGGGGATGAGGATGACAAAAAGAATCTTTACTCATTGCTATGCTTTCTTTTTTTTTTTGTTTTGGGGTCTTTTTTGCTTCCTCAACAATTTTTTTCTTAGCCTGTGCAGTTTTTCTTTTTTGTTCCACCCCTGTCGTCTTTGCTTAATAAACCAGACATTAACACTTACAAAGGGGGATTCTCCATCACTCTCTTTTCTATCCTTCTTTCTTTTCCTTTGTACACACATGCACACAAGATGGCTTTTATAAGGAATAACTTATCGCTTTATAGCTTCAGTAATGGGTGAGTAGAACACTTCCTTTTGGTCATATTTGGTCATACCAATACTAAGTTCTCCCCAATGCATGCTATGCCCATATATATAGTACAGTTCTCTAACCTTGTGCAGGGAAGTATTGATAATATAAATCAATATTTCAAACTAACTAGTGCCAATGTCAAATGTATTGAGAGAAAATACTTTTGACCATAACCTGTACAACCCTCCCAATGATCCAACCACTCACACCCTTCCTTCTGCACCTCAGACGGACTCCAGTGTAGGTGATCTGATCTTCATCAACACAGCCTCTCGGAACTGTGTGGGAGATTTCAGCTCCATGTATTTTTGCTGTAGAACCTTCAAGGGCTGCTATATCAAGAAACAAAAACAGCCATAAGCTATCAGAAGACTTGCTAACCACCGTTGCTTTTGTGATGGATACATCCAAATCGGTGCCCACATTTAGCAACAGCAGTTGTGGAAGCATGGAAACCATATATGCACATGTGGAAGTGAGTTTTAGGCAGGTTGGGGGTAGGACATGGCTTCAACAGCTGTGTGAGACGACTCAAACATCCAAAACCACATCAGAGAATGCTAAAACACACATATACATACACGACTGCGTATATACACAGCTGCATGTGGATGTATCCTTTACTCTCATGTTAATGCTGATTATGGGTTCAAACCAGGACATTTACAGCTCATCTGTATAAGACGTGTGTGTTCTTATATTCAACCCTATCAGTTGTGTAGGAATACAAGGCCTGTCAAAACATACAGTAGGCTACCTACAAAGTACCTTGTAATGCTGAGCCACTATGCAGTGATCCTCCTTTTGAGTCCTAAGGCCCAAGACTGATGCCGTTATAAGAATAACAATTACAGTAACAATATGTATCCATGCAGTGTTAAATTGGGAGACTCCCGTCTATCTCCTTTAATCATGTACAGTTTGAGGGAAATATCAGGATATTTCAAGAGCATCGCTGGACTTGTGTAATTACTGATCCACCACTGATGACCACAGACATGCTGTAGAACACACCCTGCCCTGCCCAAAGGCTTGCTCAACCCATCTGCGGTGTGTGTGTGTGTGTTGTGTGTGAGTGCATGTGTGTGTTCTGCATTATTTTCTGCCTGAACTAAGAAACTAAGTGATTTGAAGAACAGCATGCTTTCCATGACTGTGGCGTCAGTGGAACAGTAAAACCAATGCAGAGCTGTAAATATAGAAAATCTTTAATCAGCTTAGAATGAAGGAAATATGCATTTATATAACTATTAGCTACAATTTCAACGACAGTGATATATTCCGTTTTATAATCATTTTTGACTCACTGTAATGTAGTTAAAAAGGTGTAAACTGTGGCTTAAAATCTAAATCTGCTTCTTGCAGCAGACAATATTAAAATTGCAGTTGGGAGGGTTTGACTTGAATGCTACATGATCATGTTGCCTTTCCTGAGCAGACTCTTGACCTCCGACCTTCTGTCGAGAGTCACAGAGGTCAACACACCATGGCCTGGTTTATTTACCTGGTTCTCTAAACATCCGTTACAAATTGCTTAGTGTGTGTGCAAGCGTGTGCATGTATGTATATGTCTGTTAATGTTTGTGTGTATGGGTGTAACACTGCTGTCAACGCTGTCTTATCATAAATTACTCTCTAAGATAAACAGAGGAGGCTTTGAGAGGGGTTAAAATGGGGCATTTGCAAATGCGTACTGTCTGGTTGAGTAAGACTAAAGATGAATAAATTGAACCTGTACAGCTCCAGTTTGGTTTAATATTCTCAAACTAGACTTTATAAGAATACATTCATTATATTGAAGTTATGGGTCTGTTTAAAAGATTTACATAATTTGATGACAAATGTTATTCAAATGTTGTGTTTAAAGGGCCAGTGTGTAATATTTGGCATGGTTTATTGTCAATCTGAATCTGAATCTGAATATTCTACCCATTAATATGTTTATATAAGTGTATAATCGTTATAAAATAAAATTTGTTTGGTTTTCGTAGCCTTATAATTATGCTTTTATATATATATATAGCAAGGGCCTTGCTTTAGAGAGG
>NC_065512.1:29844898-29882627 GCF_006386435.1 Epinephelus moara
AGATTTCTAAATAAATATTCACCTCGTTGCTAGATAGACCTACTCCTGAAAAACTCGTGTCTGCGCAAGGCTTTTTGTCCCTACGAGGCCACCGTCATTTACCCGACGGGAGGGGTGAGCGAGTGAGCCCTGCAATTTAGAATTTGACCACTGATGTCACTGTTTTCAACCCATTTTACACACTGGCCCTTTAAGCTCAAAATTCCAACAATTAATAAAGTCATATACTTCTAAGATTGTTCACCAACATCTTAAAGTCATAAACCTTCTCAGTCTTATAGGTCATGGTAATTCTAAGTGCTATATCATTGGCAGCTGGACTTGCTTTAGTTTCTTGAGGATGTTTTACCTCTCATCCAAGATACTTCTTCAGTTCTACAACTGATGAGGCCTCATCTCTTAGACAAAATCAAAACAAAGTATAAACTTTTCTTTGTCCTAAGCTAAGGCTATCCTAAAACAAGAGTAAAAGCCTGGTCATACCAAGCTGATGGTCAGCCATCGAGAAAATGTCAGGCCTTCGGTAAGTGTCTGTCGTCCTAGTTTTTGTGGTGTGTCGTGCACCATTGGCACCAGTCGGCCCTCGTCAAGAGTTTTCTTTTGGCCAATTCAGCATGGTGAACTGGCGTCAGACCCTATAGAGCCCATCGGCTAGAGAAATCATTCTGATTGGCAGTTCAACCCACTGTACAAGGAGAGAAACAATAGTGTTTACAGCACACAAATAAGTAAGGTCATGAGACCAACTAAACTTAACATATCAGATAAGATCTTTTTTTTAGCCACTGAGCTTTTACGCAGAAACGGTCAATTGTTTGTGTTATTGTTTGCTAGTGCACATGAAATATTCTTTGTTCTTTCAGCATCAGGTTGTGCTGTTAATGTGCTAACTGGCTAAGGAGCATCTTGGTTTTTCCTTTTTTTTAATGATGAATACAGACTATTGCCACCTACTGGTATGGAGAGATATTTCTTCTTTCACAGGCGCAGAACATAATATGTGCTAGTTGGCTGTTGCAAATTAGCTTTTCCTAGAATAGTGAGGCATGACTTGCTCTACTCTCCTTATGACTGGCTAGTAATTGTTACCTTTGTAAGTTGGGTTGGTTAGGTTTAGATGAGAGAAGTGAGTTTGTTTAGGATCAGGATGAGAATGTGAGAGTGAGCCAATCAGAGGTGGAGTAAGGCAGAGTATGGTGGCTCATGCCTTCGCTTGGAAGCGCAAATTGGCTTGGTTGTAGAGTCTGCAGTGTGTTCAAGCGCAACTTTTGGCCAAGACACAGGCAACATGAGGCGACGCAACAGTTTGTTGTGTCCTGGCCTTCAAAGTCCACAGTCACACTATACTACTACTAGCTGCTCTTTCAGGCTGTCCTCAGGCACAGCAGTGCTTTGAGCTAAATTCCAATGTGCACAGCTTTTAATGATAACCATCTTGGTTCAGTGTGTTAGCATGCATTTGTTAATGAAGCACAGCTAAGGCAGTCATTAATGAAAGTACTGGAAAAGTAAAACTTTGACCACAGTGTTTGTCATAACATTAAGCTGTGGTTCACCAAATCAGACTCTGCATGTCTCAGTCACTGAATAATGCAGATGTATCAACAGTTATACGCAAGTCTGGCTAATCCAGTGTGTCAGGGCATCAGTGAGTGCATGACCAGAGGTTCCTGTTTGCGCAGACTTAAGAAGTGTTAATGGAATACACAGTGAAGAAGGTAACTGATTATAACCATGTTTAGTCTCCAAGAAGATGGGTGGAAATACGTATCTCGTCACTGTTAATATGACCAATGTTTATTGGAGATTTGAGTCAACTGTATAACCTCCAAATTCAAAGGGCACTTCACAGTTTATCAATACAAGCTTTGATATCCAATTAAGTAACCCCTTAGTCACTGTGGCAAAGTGCTTTGGAACTGGACATAAACATGAAGGTCCTGTCATGAGTCTTGGGTCTGCATAAACTGCCTGAGATGTGAGATTTCACCAAAGGACAACATACGTCAAGCACCAGGTCTGTGTTTATGGGGGGGAGAATGAAGGCTGAGACAGAAAAGCACCAGAGAAGAGTTTGAGAACATAATGAAAAGAGAGAAACAACAGGGCCATAAATGATTACACTTTTATCTTAACCCATTCATATTCAGCCCAGCTGATTCTTGTCACATTCTTGTTTATGTTCTTACCTTTCTGTATACTCTAATGTAAGACAAACAGTGTTAGATGACAAGATCAATACCATCGTCATTATACCTCTCCGCCAAAAAGCAAATAAGCTTTATCCCCAAAATGTAAAACTACATCCAAAGAGAAAAGATGAAAAGAAGAAATAAAGAAAAGATGGACATGCAGTTTATTCAGACATAACTTCACTGTGAGTACCAAAAGCTATGACGAGAAAACCATTGCTCACCACTCACAGGGCATGTGTGTGTGTGTATGTGTGTGTGGACAACGCCCCAAGAGACTCTCGTAAAATATATGACCATCAGCGGGAGCCACAGTCCGAATGACCATCATCTCTATGAGTGTGTGTCACCGTAATGCACTGTACGCCCTGACCACTGACTGGCCGTTGGCAGTATCTTGTACTCACAAACACACACAGTGTGGAGGATGAGCAGATGTTTGACTTTTTAACGCATGCACACGAACACAAACATCAATCAGAATGTGACAATCGACTTGTTTTTTCTCCAACTTTTGTGCTTCAACATCAAACACACCCACTCTCTTCACGATTCCCCTCTTTCTCCTGTCATATTTCAGTCCAGTTAATATAAGAACATAGATCTGTCTCACCTGCTCTCATAGGGAAATTCAGATGAATTTCAGACTTACTAAAAATTTGGAAGGTCTGAAGAATGATGTCAGCATCACTTGATCTAAAACACACATACACACACACAGTGGTATAATGAGAAAAAGGTGCAAGCAACACAATGCCTTTCAGTGCTGCCAGACCACTGGGCTGCCTCCCATACTGCTCCCCCTCCCCCACCCTCACCCCCCTTTTTAGTTCCACATCTGTTTCCCAAACTTGGGGAAGGGGCCTTGGAGAGAACAATATCTGGGTCAGAGTAAACTCTCTCTTTCTGTGTGCATGTGTGCGCACAGGGCTGAATGTGTGTTGAACATACATACCGCAATCATCAGCTGCATGAAGGCTGTCACACACCCTTTGAACCTAAAGACAGCACAGAGTCCCAAATGGGTGTGTGTGGTTCAGAGAGTGTATACAGTTGAATTTATAGTAATAATTATAAAAAAAAAAAAAAAAGGTTTGAGCTAATGCCAAGATGTTAAAAAGGGAAGTTCAGAAAATTAAGAAAGAGAGGGTTTTTTTTCCCACGGATATACTGCATTTGTGACATAGTATTGTGCACTGTATTCTTCCTCTTCTTCCTCTTTTTTATTCTTTTGAAAAAAATTAACACTGTCACACTTACACTTAAACAAAGCAGAATTTCTATTTTTTACTGGATGACTGAATTTTTCATCATTCCACATAATTGTTTTAACAGTAAATGCAAAATATAGTCTCTTTTTTGTGTGTGAAGAGAACTTAATTAATTAAATAATGCAATAAAGCTTTACTCCATCTGTAATGCAGAAGTTCTCAACAAAGTCCTTTTTTTTCCTAGTAGTCTAACCTACTGGAAACTGACTACATAACAGTATTTGCTGCCACCTCTTGGACAAAGCAGCTAACACAGTGGTAGACTGAGCCAATACACAAAGTTTGAATGAAACATCCAGCTGCTGGACTGAGCAAATTTACTTTAGTAGTTTAGTACTTTAGTAACAAGGTGAGTAAGAAACAACCCAGTATCTCAGAAAAGCACAAAGTTTATTAACAAAAAATGTGTTAAATATGTTTGTGGTGCCATAAAGAAAGACATTTAAATGGATTGTGCCGTGTCATATTTAATATAGACGTTAATACATCTTTGTATCTGCAGAGGTATTTCTCATTTTCTCATTTAATTCATTTTTTTGTAACTTTTTTTTAATTGGATGTGCATATACCTACAATACTTTAAATTAAATTAAAACAAGCACAAAAAACAAAACATGTTTTAACCAGAAGTATCTTCACCTGTGACATTGCTTATTAGCAGGGCAATCCTCCTTAGCTGAGCAACATAGTATCAGTGCAACAGAAACATGAGAAGAGTGAAACTTCTACTTTTAAAAGAAAATGAATAAATAATAACAGTGCTTGCATACAGCATTATCTGTGCAACTTACCAATACACAGTGGAACTGCCATTAGAATTTCATTTTAATCTACAATCAAATGAATGTTAAACTGTGATTAAATTGTATTTACAAGTTTACTTGTACAGTGTTTTAACATTTTAAACATTTTTCTTTTTCCTCTTTCCCAATTTTTCTGTCTTATTTTTCTGTCACTGTCTCTCAGCCTTCTTTCTTGGGATATTTTTCTTTGGCCAGTCTGACAAAGTCCTCAGCACTGTCCAGTGACACCAGCCGGTCCTTCAGAGAAAGATAAAGAGCATGATAAGAGTGAGACAGGTGATACTGTAGTGTTGTCAGATGCAGATGGAGGGAGAGAAACATGAGAACAAAACACAGGGGGGATAAAGAGGAGGTCAGGAAGAGATAGAGAGAAATAAAAGAGGAGTTGAAAGAAGGAAGAACGACATGGAAAGAGGAAGAAAGAAGGGTGATGTGGAGATGAGGACATATGCATAACAAGCATAACATGCAGGGAATATGTTGTAACTTCAGCTGAGAAAAATGAAATGTCAGGACAACGCCTAATTCTAATGTCAGTTTGACGTAAATTACTGACAACCAGTGACGCTGATGTTTTGCTGGTTTCAAGTTGTGTTGTAAGTAACGAAAATCCAACGTCTTCCAAACGTCTCATGCCAGCATCTTGACATTCAATAACAACATTTAGTCATAAGGTACGGAGAACAAAAGCCAACATCTGCAAAACGGCATAATGCTAACAGTGTGTGTGTGTGTGTGTGTGTGTATGTACCATGACACAAAGGTATTTGGTCTGCTCAGTTTCTGGAGGAAACAGAGAGGTGTGGTCCAGCAGCTCTTTCAACAGGTCAGTGGCTTTGTTAAGATGCTCCTCATCTCGACTCAACCAGCTCTGTCTGTTCACACACAGCAAGGCGTCCACCTCACACTGATAACCTGCAGAGAGATGTAGGGGGAATCACACACTTACAACAGACTGCTGACTGGATTTGACAGTAGCAAATATGATGTGTCTCACCTAGCTGCAGCAGGATTTTCCTCCATCGAGATCTGACTTCTCGTCTGGCGTAGCGTAAAGTGTGTATGTCGTAATTCAGCTTCTCCCATTCCTATAGATCAAACACACACACAGAGGTATACCACACAGTAAGTCTCCTTAATTAATGTGGAAAGTTCGTGGATAAAGTGATGATTTTCAACCACTGTGAAACTGCACATACGTAATCTACCTGCTGCTGCAAGGCCCTACAGTCCACCCACACAGGTGTTTTCACTTCTGTTTTCTCATTAAACCTCAGTATGGACAGTACAGCCTGAGCTTTGTTGACATCACTCTGATCCTCATTAGTTTGGTTTCACCTTTAAGGGGTAGTAAAGTTGCACCTTTATCATTGTCAGTAGTTAATATAGTTGAGCAAAGGGCTAATCAGCCAGAATGAGTGACATGAGTGTCAGTGTGCAGGATCTTAATAAAGCGTGTCAACATGTCAACATGTCTTAAAAAGGGCCTGCTTTTCTCAAAGAAGACATTTTGACATGTCACAGCAGGAAGATCACAGGTGTACGTAATAAAATTAATGATGGCTGCATGCCACTTAGCTGCTTGGTCCTGGATTCATGCATGTTGGCTCACTGCCACACTGTCATGGCCTACTGGGACACACTAATACAATTTGATTCTAAAATTATGTTTTAAAATGAAAACAATCTCTATACAGACAAGCATTTAAGTGCCGTTTCAGAAATAATCTCTGTCTGCACCAACGCGCCTGAAGGTGTGACAGTATAAACAGGAAGTAGATTGTCTACACTTGAGCTGGTTGCTTAGTTGCAGAAAATATGACGGAGGAAGAACAGCAATGGCAAAAAACCCCCCTGAGATTTCTTTACCTGGACCAAGGACTAGGTGGAGCTGTTGCTGAAAGTAAAACGAGTACAAGGCTGTCAAGGCAGCAGAAGAAACAGATTGGAAGTCATTGCAAAGAAAATTTGGTAAGACTGATAAGACCTACTCAGAGAGTGTACATGGGTGTCTGCATCATTGTCTTTACAAGTCTCTGTTTCTGCCCGTCCAGACTAAAACACACTTCCAGAGTTTTCAAACGAAAATGGGTTTAGCAGCATTTTCAAAAGCCTCTGTTTTAGAGGTTCATATACGCTGGAGTAGTGTGGACTCTAGGCATAAATGTAGCAGCAGTTATCCATTTTAAAATAAAAACATATCATGGTGGATGTAGCCTTAGATAGAACAGAGTCATTGTTAACATTAATAACATTTGTGCATTTCTTTTTATAACAAGTCAAGATGTCTGCTGTGAAAATGCTACGCAAATGTAAGCCAAACAACCTATCTAGCAGTGTTTGAAACTGTTTTCTTCACTAAACAAGAAAAATACTCACAACTAATTTTAAATTACACAAAGCAGAGAGTTTACAGACCAACATGTGCTACTTTATTTACTGGTCTAGTTTTTCTTTAGTGTGGAATTTCCCTTTAATGTAAAAGACTCATTCCCAGTTCTTTTGTCCTAATATTAAAACAGCCTCACGACATGATTGAAATGGTTCAGTGAATATTCTCTTTGAAAGGCCAGCCAGGCTGTTGGCCTACATCTCCATTAAGGAATTTCATTTATTAACACAATGTGCCCACTGTATCCCGCAGCCTGCTGTTCTCAATACGAAGACTGGTCGTCACATGTTCACCAAACTCTAACTCTCTGCTCAGAGACTGTGGCAACTCAGCTCCTCTGTGGAGATTCACTGAGATCCTGATTCTAGGAAAGAAGCCCCTGAGTGATGACCCCAATCTGTTCCAGAGAAATGGAGTAAAAAAGGTATTGTACGTACAGCAGGGATCGTCCTTTAAAGATACCATTATACAACCCCCCCCCCACACACGCACACAAAAAAATTACTGTATGTCTAATACATTTGAACTCACTCATACACAACCTACAGTAAGTTACTGTGTGTGTCACTGATTGAGTAAGTGAATAAAGCAGCATGTCTGCACTGTATAGTAAACTGTCTTCTGGCTCACCTACTCTCATGACTCTGGCAACACCAAGTTAATTTCTTCTAATGTGATATTTTAAATTTGAAGTTATTTTGGAATTGAGGTCAAGTTCATTCACTGATGTGGTTCGACATGAAAGTGAGTCAAAGGCTTCTTTGAGAGCCACCTGTGTTCGTCCTCTTCCCTTATTGAATAATGACGTTAGAGAGCTGTAGTGGAACAGATAAGGAAAATAGAGTGAATTACTGAATTAGTACATCCTGTGCTGGTACATGTGAGGAATTGCTAAAAGCATCACGCCATGGGAAAATAAAGTGCATCTCTGCTTTGGTCATTTGCCACATAGCAACTGATATCCATGTGAAACTGATCAACTAAAGCTTTGCACATAAATAATGTCAAATAGATTTAATGATTCACTGTAACCTAGTTAATAGATGATCACAGAAGAATTCTTTTAAACTCCACTTAAGGATCACAGCTATTTACATACTGCAGACAACTACAAGAGCTTTCACAGTTGTTTTCATTCCTGTAGAAAAGCATGTTGTAATTCATATTGGGTCATTTTAAACCAATTCAATCAAACAGTGAAACTGATATAAAAATGGTTTTCAAGTTTAAAATCATGACTATTTTTCTGGCATTTTCAGCACCCAATTATTATATTATGTACATTTATAGTTTTGCACAGTATATGTAAAGATCAAGTTTATTATAGTTAACTAAAACTAAACTAAAAACGAAAACTAGGTGTGAAGAAACACACTGAAACTGAAATAAAAATGAAAAACTATACTTAAGAAAAAGTTAAAATCAACTAAAATTATATTACGTACTTAGATAAGTTCACTAAAATAAAAATGTACCGGAAATATTTTAAGTTTTAGTCTTTGTCAATTTGTTCAAATCAGTCATTGTTGCATATGGTTTTTGATACTTGGAAGTCTACATGACTGCCTTCAATAAGTGTTTTGTTTGTCGAGTAATACCTATTCTGAACTTCTTAAATCTTACTCCTGACGAATACCCCCATATTACAAATTAAGAAAACTAAAACTAATACTGATACTACTAATGAAAAATACAAAACTATAATAGCTCTGGTACAGATATACATAATTCATGTATGCACATTATATTAAAAAGTTCATTTAAAGCTCCACCCTTGCATTAACATACATTGTTTATGCATTTTTCTGCAACATCCAATTTCTAGACACCATATCACCCTTCAAGGGCTGTGGAGCTTTCAGTGAACATTAAAAAGAAATCATAGTTTTAGCTTAACTTAATCACATTTTTGCTTAAAATTTACAATAAATGTCACACACTTAATAGCAAAAAAAAAAAAAAAAAACAGTGGCAAACTTTAGTGTGGTACCAGGTAGAAAAAGTTTTATTTTCAGATTTGTCAGTGTTAAAAACACTGAAAGCCTGATTTTTGTTATTTTAGGTGAAACGATATGGACAAATATGTTGCTGCTTTTGTCTTTGTATATGTGTGTTAATTTCCTCATACATGATCTCTTGTGCAACAGCAACACACTTCCTCTCACCTCTGTAGCCTTGTCAGTCTGGTCTCTCATGCTGATAAAAGCCTGTAACTCTCTGTCCGATCCTCTCCTGATGGGAGACTCACAGGGTCTGCCTGTGTTGGCCCACAGATCCACTGTGCTCCTCTGGCTTGGCTGGTTGTTCCGTGGCCTCCTTCTCGAAGGCTGTGGCCCAAAAAGGCTCTCCTCTTCTATGTCACTGTCACTGGACTCACTGGATAACTGCACTGGTTGTTTGGAAGCTGTAGTGGTGCGCATACTGGAGGGAAAGAAGAAGAATAAGAGGAAATAAGAGGTTGAAAAGCAGGATTAGAGGCAGTCATCTTGTCTCTCAGGTGTTTGTCTCACCGTAAAATAGCATTCTTCTCTTCCCTGTTGTGTTTCAGATACTGACAGCAGCAGATGGTAACCTTGGCACCCATTGGCCTTTTCCAAAAGTTTGTAACAATCAAAATATATCCCCTCTTGATAAAACCCCAAAACAATGATGGCTCCTCAGGAAGATCCAACTTGAAATGTCCTCATTTGCAAATGTCAAAGACAACAAAGGCCCTTTAGACTTGATGTGAGTGAAGGGGCTGAAGTTTGGCAACACAAAGGCCATTATCTGTCCTCAGTTATATGCCACATGACTTGATGAAAATGCACCTTAATGAGGATGAACAGTATTGCATATATGGATAATAAGCTGGAGGTGCTTTGAGGTTTATCTTTCATTACTTTTTACGAGATTTCCATAAAAATGTAAATTTCGAACATCAAAGACATCCCTCTCAGTGCAGTGTTTACTGCAGTTATAAATTAGGACAAATGCTAGTAAAGCAGGGTTCTTGCCCAATGTATCTGCCCAAAAAATCAGTCACAGTATACACACAGACACACAGACATATGCTGGCATTGCACTGAAATGAAACACATCTGTGTAAACCAATGACCATGAAAATGTGTGTTCATCAGAGCAATATAAAACTCAATATCATGTGCTGTTATAGATTTTTACTATTAACATTCCTCTTTGCACTGCACTCAACTACCTGTTCTCATTCTGAGGTCCTGAAATACAGATGCTTTGTCACAGCCCTTGGCGTATCATAGTGACGCACAGGGCACCCTTTAATGTATCCATGTAACGCACACCTGAACACTTATGTTATGAAACGATCACAGTTAGGTTTAGTAAACATAATTACTTGGTTAACTCAGAAAAAAGGTCATGTTTTTGGGTTGAAATAACTAAGTATGATAAATATGTCACACAAGTGAACACCATGTTTCCTTGATACAGTGTGTAAATGGGCTTTGAGGTATGTTTTCTCTTGTTTGGTGGGAGTGTCAGAGGTGTTAGCCTATCAGCAGTGACATGCATATAAACCAAATTATGGTTGATCTTTACTTTTGCTATGTTTTATTAGGGTAGAACGCAGCCATAATCTCATGGCTGAATGTCTGGTCTTGTTTGACCCACCATGTCACCCTATGCGGACCTTCTCGCTCTTTACCCTACGTCAGATGCTCCCAGAGTCAAGTATGGCCACGGATGGGTTTACACTGGAGTTAGCTGAAAACCTGGTTCATCTAGTAAACACGCTAAAGGGTGCCTTTGACGTCAATATCAAATGCAAAAGGGTGTGAAAAAAGTGACTGTATTTGACGCCCTGGGAATGAGAAGATGCTGAGATTGCAGATTGTACTACCGTTGCCCTTTGTTATCCACTTCACCCAGTGCTCTCGAAAAGGACTGGACTGTAGGACTGATGTTTTGTCTGAAATTAAGTTTCAAGTGGCATTAGATGCTTAGTTGCATTACTGTTGCCAACCATAGGTTGCCAACCTGAACTTCTTTGACTCGAGGTACAGGGTCAAGTGTTATACTATATTCCTCAGATTGCTCAATTCAGATCGCTTTTCCACAATGGAGGGGTCTCCTTTGACATTTTCTTATTGGATATTAATTTTTAAGGCCTATTTAGAGAAGAAAGCCTTTTTAAATTTTGCTCGAAAGCATGATTTTTGTGTAGAAGAGCGGGTTCCTGTTGAGAACTTTAGATATATTCCCTCAGACGTCTGCTCTCCTCTTTCTGTGTGAGATTTATATTTCCACAGTGTATCCTCCCATGTGACTGCTAGACCACCCGTTATTCACTCACTCACACACACACACACACACACACACACACACACACACACACACACACATGAACATAAGAACTGGGCAGGGATTCAGAGACACAGATTGAAGGTGATTATAATTCACAGTGAAGTCTGGCTGGTTTAGCTATCACCAGCTCATCCATCTATTTGTGCGTGCGCATGTGTGGTTGAGCACTCATCAAGGTAGCAGGGGAGAAACGCAGCGTGGACGTATAAATCACAAAGATAGGGGAAGTGGGGAAGAGGGGAGGAAGAAATCGAGCCTACCCATCAAGGAAGAGGCGAGTGAAGAATGGATGGAAGGAACAAAGAGAGGGCTACTGGAAGACAATAAACAGAGGAGGGGAAAATAATGTACCTGAAATCAGAGTGTGTGGTTCACAAAACAAAATGGACTAGTTTAAGTAAACAGCAATAACTTACACTCAGGTCTTCCACACAAGAAAAAAAACAAGATGCCACGATAAAACGACGTGAACATAACAGTGTGTACCTGCTTTTTTTCTCAGATAAGGAACCATTAACCACATTAAAGCAAGACTATGTAACTTTTAGAACAACCAATTACACAATGTGTCATTTGCATTACAAAGTAATCTAGTCGGACTACAGGGAACACATATTTGATTGGCGCAGTGTGTTACCTGATGTTCCTTTAGATGAACACATGGTAGACAGCAATAGATTTCCATAAATAAAGATCTTCAACAGTTTTAGGAGGTCTAACCTACCAAGGTGCTCTTCCAATTTACCAAGCAGAGTGGTAAAGGTGAATTCAGCCCATAGACTGTGTAAAGAGTGTTTGTGGACTCATGTTTTAAAGCCTTGAGTTCGGCATTTTGGCCTTCGTCATCTTGTTTTTTGGGCCAGTAGTGAACATATTTGGATGAGGGGGTGAAGCTGTGGGGGGGCAAGGGGGTGGATCCAAAGGGTTGTCAAATTTCACCACTTTGTCAGTAGACCTAAATGTCAAAATATGATGTGCTAGGTACCCTCCTGCTTCAGTTTTGGACACTCTGGGATTGCCTGTCAATTTATGCTTGTTACTTGCGTTGTGCCTTTTTAAAATATACTTCCATTTTTACAGGAAATGTATAATTTCTGCTCGTTATATGCATACAGTCTTTTTCAAAATAAACTTACAACGTGGATAAAACACTCTGTTTTTACGTTTATATTCTCAAGTTTAGGCAACAAAAGCACAATGGTACTTCACTACCGTAGCATGATACATATACTAACACACTACTTTGTAACTGAAATTACTCCATTGACTTTTGGTTTCCCATGGGAAACAAACAGTGCGCTCCAGGGTGAAAGTCCAAAGTTTGTTTGACCCTCCCACCCAATATGGACTTTTTTGCTCTTTATGCTACAGTAGTTGCCAGCGGCAGTTTCATTATGTCCTGAAAGGTGCCTTTGTGCGTCATATGTGACACAGACATCCACTGACAAATTTGCCAAATCTGGTTGTTGTTGGCTGTGTCAACAATTATCGCCATCCGGTGCATATCATGCAATGCAAAAGGTGCCTTTGTGCACCCCTCCGCCCCACTAGGTGTGCCTGTTGTCCTTGCTGTTCTCTCTTGTTTCAGGATGCAAGTCAAGGCAGAGTGTCGTTGTTTATCTCATGAGCCACACCTGTGAAGTGAGCTGATATAAAGCTCACCACCTTCCATCAGATTGCCCTCCTCCCTCCTGTCACAGCTGCTGTTCTTGTGCTTTTTCTACACACATTTGCACACACCCATACACGCAGACATGACTGATTACTGACTTCCACGTTTATTCAGTTATTTATCATTATTTTGTAACTAAATAACTTTTTAACTCTTTGTAAACTTGTCTCGTCTCCTGTCCTTGTTACAGCCTAAGAGCCGGATTGTAACAGCATTTGACACTGAGATCACTGACAAAGTGGTGGTATTTGATGAGTTGGGATTAAGAATGGGCTGCTGGATCTGACTCATAGACTGTAGTGACAATGTGCAGTAACCTGTCACTGAAGCTGCCCTGCCATTAGGCCTAAATATGCGCAGCTTTAATTTGTGTGATGTGTAAAAATTGGTGAGTTATAAAAAATGTCACCCCCCATACAGTTGTCAAAATATTAAAATTGGCTACAGAGACCAAAACATTTCTAGTACTAGGCTGTAAATATGCTGTAAAGTTGGGTATTTTAACATGAGGGCCTATGGGGGATTGACTGGCTTCTGGAGGCAGCCTCAAGTGGCCATTCAAGAAACTGCAGTTTTTGGCACTTCTGTGTTGGCTTCATTTTTTAGCCTTGGGGGTTGCCTTCCCTTGATTGAAAAGATGATTAAACAGAGCATGGAGCTGAGACCTATTTTTATTTCTCTTTTGTCTCAGTTCATTAAATCTTATATATTGGTGCAGTGATATTGGTGGAACCTTCATGCAATAGTTCCACAGACTATTTTAGTCTCCAGTCAATATGGAACCAGTCACCAAGGGACACGTGACAGTGACCGCTCTGCCTCTGTGTCAGACGGTCATCTCAATGGAGTTTCACAGAATCCAACGTGCTTTATTGAGAGAAATTTTGATGACTGGACATTTCCTATATTGTTTCAACAGTGGAAACCCTGTTGAAATGTTAATGACAGCCAGCTAAAGAGAATGATAGTAATATATGTTTATTCAAGCTAAACTATGTATTTTTAGAGTGAGACAATACGTCTAAACTCTCACAAACTCTGTATGAATCCCCCAGGTGGCAGCCAGGGTTTTGTTTCCAGACGTGAGGTTAAAAGAGGAGAAATCATATTTTTGTTTCGCTAAGTGTTGAGACTATAGTGAGAACTTAACCTCTCATTTGTCTGCTCCACTCTACTGCACAGAAACACCAGTGGGAAAAGCCTCTGTACTGCTCTTTCCTTTCCACACAGAGTGACTATGAGTTGATTTCTGCAGCATGTCAGTACATTTCGCCGCTGATACTTTTTCATTTTCTAAGCTGAGACTCGTGGGTTTCTCCTCAGCTCTTTTCATATATGTTTGCACGTGTGCCACACACATTCAGATGATGAATAGAAGTGTGTGTGATAGGGCTCCTCTGCTCTGGACCCATGACACATCTTTGCCACATATTTTTATTGCTAATCAATGTAGATGACACCATTTTTTAAACACTGTCACAGACAATCAATGGGAATTATGCCATGCTTTTTAACTGTCACTGGTAATCAATGAGGGTGGCGCCATCATCTGCATCTCCTGATCATTACATCTGGTGATCAATAATGAAGCTGGCTCGGGATGACACATGATCATCATACTTGCAGTCCACGATGATAGGTAGATATATATATATATATGTGTGCATGTGTGTGTGTGTGTGTGTGATGTGAGGGAACGGAAATACGTGAAGCCGTGCGGCAGACAGACAGAGGGAGGGAACTCATAAAGACAAAAACACAGACAAAGGTGTCGGGAAAGAATTTGACACCAGAGAGACACAAAGCTCAGGAAGTGAAGCAGACATATTTCAAGCCATCATTCTGTCAAGGTTATCAACAGACGGTACAGTAGAAAACACAACACAACATCCCTCCCTCCCTTCCTTCCTTCCTTCCCTACTAACTGTTAAGGTGCTCACAGTGGGACCTTGAGTGGGTCATTGAAGAAGTGGTTTATGATGTGTGTATTAAAGGATCTGCACACCATTTTCCTCCCGATACCTTATCCCAAAGATTTGCCAAAACGCGTTTGGTATGTTAGATTTAATTGCTTGTTATGTTTGTTTGTTTGTCATTTTTTCGTTGTGTTGCTATTTTCTTAATTTTTACACACATACACAATGTGTAGAAATTTCAGAGTGATGGGTTGCTGCAGCCCAGAGCAGTTAGGGGTTCAGTGCCTTGCTCAAGGACACCTCAGCAGTGCCCAGGAGGTGAACTGACACCTCTTCAGCTGCCAGTCCACACTTAATACCTGATCTGTGCAGGACCTAAACCAGCTACCCTCCAGTTCCTAAGCCAAGCCCCTACAGGCTGAGCTTCTGCCACCCCCATGCTCCATACTATCACCCAGAGAGTGTAACTGGTGAACATGTTAGCAAACAGTTTATTTATACATGCACCAGAGAGGAGAATTAGCATTCATTTGGAGTCACCTTTCTGGCTTCCTGTCAAATGTCAGTCAAATATTGTCTATTTTTTTTTATTTCTGTTATGGTTAAACCAACTCCTAAGAGAAATATCTGTCTCTTTAGCTGTTAAGTGTGCCAATATGTTCCCTACCTATAGCTGTTCAATATGTCTGCTGTTTGGTCAGGAGAGTAGGTTTGTCTGCCTGTTGACTCTGGAAATGACACTGTTGAGAGCAACAGTCAATCAAAACAGTAAAGTTTTGTGGTGTAAAACCAAAACAATGGTGCTGAAAGACACTAAAATCTCTCCACAGAGTCGAAGAGAACCGCAGCTGGGTGCTAATTAAGTACTGCGGGGATTACTTTTTTGCAGGATGCAGTTCAGTGTCATTGTGGTTCCCTCATCAAAAAGCCTTTGGTTTTTCCATTTCATTTTGGATTTCTCTAGAAAAAAAGCTGTGTGGCAAACAAAAATGTATCATACTTAAACATTTTGTTCAGCAAGATAATCACAAACGAACACCACCATCTTCAAGACAAGGAGACTGGAAGTGAAGAAATGCTAAATTATTTTGGTGTTGTAGGACTCTTTCCTGCAGCACTTTATAGAGAATGGGAATAGGGTAGGAGTGCCATCCACTGGCTCTTTTTTGTATGTGTCGAAAAGAATGGCTGAACTAACTCAAAACACTGCTCTGTGAATAAGATTCAGAACATGAAATGTAAACAGTCACAGACAAAAGTAGGCTAACGTTATGTGTTTCATTTTGCTAAAATACCAGTAATTAATTAACTATGTATGGGTTAAATATTGCTAACATTCAGTTAGCATAAGCTATCTTATCTTTGTCCGGATGATGATGTCATTAGCATTTGGCTTGTAGATCTGAAGGTCCAGTGCTCACCCATTTGTAAACTGGACATGGACCTCCAACAATTTATAATTTTTGAATTGCTGACAACTGTAGGCATCAACACCAATCACTAGATAAACACCAACATCAGTGACCTGATGGGTGGCAAGCTGCCGAGGTCCTATGACCATTTTATGTCTTCTAATTCGTAAGGATTGCTATATTTGACCTAAATTTTGTAATATTTCACTTCTTTGCCTCTGTTAAGAGCTTCTCTTTTTATGGGAATTTGTCTTTTGCGTGTAGGCTACACAAACATCTGTAGCTACGTACGCTACCCTCCAAAAATGGCGCAGCTCTTCTAGAGTTCGTGCGATTCCTGTTTCCAATTTTTGGAGGGTTTTGACCACAAACAAGTCCGTTCACATTAAACATAGTTATTTCATTCATTTTTCATTTAAAAATAATGATCAAAGTAGCTTTTGTTAAAAAGTGTAACATAAAATGCCGACACACTGTTAAAACAGATTAGCTTAATGTTTTTTCTAGACTTATATTGTTGCCTATTTACTAATGATTGTTTATTTGCTATAACCAATATTTAAGGCGCCTTATAAGTCTTCAGTTTTTTCCATCTCTGTCTCTTTGAGTGTAAATACACTTGTGCATTAGTAGCCTATACATTTATGTGAGCTTTTCCAGCTCAACATACTCACGGGTGATTGGAAAGTCTATGGTACTTTCATCAGTAGTAGATTACGTGATATTTAAGGTTTCCTTTGCAAGTACTGTTGATTTTATTTTAAAGGCAGAGTCAGTCATTCCTTTTGTTAAGCAGAAGAGGATATGCCAATGCAGACATGTTATAGGTGTGGCACTCCTGTAAAAACATGGAAAATTTATTGTTTCTCTTGTCCCAGTTCTCACCAGTGACCATGTGAGCAAAGCGGTGATTTATTTTATTTATTTAACCAGGTTGAACTTCCCAAACCGGGGCCAGCTTCCTCTCAAGAGTTTTACAAGAGTAGAAAATTGCTGAAAAAATAACTGTTCAACTTCTTGCTATTAGTTTCTGTATCTTAGTCTCTCTCAAACTCCTGTTAGATGTTTCATTACAGACAATGAATAGCTTCCTTAGTCTCATCCCTCCTCTGAGATCGCCAACAAGTTTCTTAAAGTTGTTATTTCACCCTTTGTGACTGACAGCTCTTTTTCATCTATGAACAATTGCATCTCCTTGAACCTTGAAAACAAGGCAAGGCTATTCCCTCCACTTCCTGCTTGGCACGCTCTAACCGTTGACCCAACAGTCTCCACATGAGATAACTATGGAAATATTTCAAATCCTTTTTTTTTTTATTTTGTTCACGCTCCAAGAGATAGAGCAACAGAGACGAGTAGATACCGAGACGAGGAGGAAGGAGGCTGATGGAGAGTGAATGAGGGACGTTGCGGTGGAATAGAAAGAAGCAGACAAACTAACAGAGACCACACAGCAATCACGCCAGTCACAGACCATCACCAAGAGGTGACCGAGCCATCTGTGTCTCTGTCCGCCTGTAAAATGACTTGCCATCAAAACAGGAAATAGCCAATATCGCACTAATACACTGAGGCAACACACAGAATGCCCTGATGGACGTCTCTATTCCGACACTACTTTGTGTGCTTGAATGTGTGCATGTGTGTAGTCAGAGCTGTATCGTACATCTTTAGTCTCTCAGGACAAGCAGGCTCTAACTTCAGCTCGGCACAGACTAGATAATGAAAGACACAGAAACAGTGTTTGAGCAAGACTAATTCTGAAATGAAGGACAGAATGAGTGACTAACCTAATATTGCAAATAATGACTCGATTCCTGGACGGAGTTTGAATCACCCTGTTTTAATAATGTGGGAAGGAATAAACTTGGACTTAATGTTATTTTATTGGGCGTACTCTGGGAGAAACTGTGTGTGAGTTTGGGTGTGTGTAATACATTCATGATGGATTGAGTCTGTGGCTTTATAGATCTACATGCTGATTTATGGTACCACTAGTCTGAATGATGACTGTGTGTGTGCATGGCTGCGTGTGTCTGTGTGTGTAGACGTGTTTCTGAGAGTCTGTTGTGTGTCTGTGCGTTGACGTTTGCATTAGTGTATGCGTCTGTGTGTCATGACCTGACAGCTGATCGTGAATACTGATCAGATCGATAGCTGCACAGATCCTTGACCACTGTGGAAGGCTAGAGTTGATCGACAAGACGCACACACACACAAACATACACATACACACACATACACATCATAATCCTCTTCCTCCCCTTTCAGAAACACTTGCAGTGGGACAGCACTGCAAAGTCCAATCTTTCTCTTTGAGTCTTTTGAAGCAAGGAAACAGATCCTGTGCTGCGTTCACTGGTTAAACAGAGGAGAAGGGGAATTCACAGCCACTTCTAACACAGGTTCACTGTTGCTGCACTTTCTTCTACCTCTAGGTGGCACTGTTAAACAGAAAACCGAGGCAACAAAAAGTGACGACCATCAAGTGAGGCTGCATGTCTAGAGTAGTTTGCTGCACAGTGTGTGGACTTTACTTTTCGCACATAAAGGATACATAATGAACAGAAGCACAGGAAGCTGTATGGTGAGATCCTAATACAGAAAGCAACCCATAATAAGTAGTATCAAATTATAGCCTATCAAGATTGGTTGCATTAGACTAAAAGAATCAGTACTCTTCTTATTTTAGGTTTGTACAGCAGATGTTTCCCAAATGATGAAAGCTAAATATCAAAGGTCTTTTCTTAGTTTGACTCTTTCTCACTCACTCTTTGTGACTCTGTGTGTGTGTGTAGGCGTGTGTGGGCGGTGGTTCGCACAAATGAGCATATAACTGTGAACTCAAGCTTGATTTATTTTACCAGCGGATTCAACACAAGACAGCTCCCTCTCAGTTTTCTAACATAAAAGTGGTCCAAGCCTCAGTCCCTTTTTTCTTCCTCTCTTTTTCACTCTCACTATATGTTGTGCTCCGTAATGACATATCATAAACTTAGTTAACCCACAGATACCCATCATAAGGGCGCAGTGCTGTATAAAAAACTCTGCCACCCACAGTAAAAGATGGATAAGGCTCTGGAGTAATCAGGCATGAATGTGCACACAATAGGAGCCGACTTGTGTTGGGCCCCTGCCCGACTGTCCTCTGAGGAGAGAGTGCCCTTTAGCCTACATAAGAAACAGGCAGTATTCCCGCATATGTCTGGGTGTCATCATTTCTCACGCTGCTGTGTCGGAGTCGGGATGCTGCTGAGCTGTTGGTGGCAGACATTCAGGGTCAGACCTGATGAAGAAATCATGCAGGTTGGTTTCTAATGATGTGAGCAACACATGGCTTTCCATCTAAAGTTCATTTCTTCCAAATGAGAGAAAACATTAGCGCTACAGCAAAGCACTGAACGAGAATTAAGTTTCATTCCACTGATGGACATTAAAGAATGATATTGTTATCCACCCCAGAAACACAAAATGTGGATATTGTGTACTCAGCTATAATAATGCAAAACTCACCAGAGGTGTGCTTTTGTTTCCATTTAAGCACGTGCCCTTTTAAAGAGCACTTATCTTTCTATCTTTTGCCTAGTCTCTCTCTTTGCTCTCTTTCTCCAACATACTCAAACACACACATACACACACAACCAAGACCACTTGTTAGACAAACAGGCAAACAGAAATCCTACAGTATTCCTTGCAGTAAAGATGGTCGGACAGTAGCCCCATTTGTTACCTCATCATACCGTATGTTTGTCCCAAGTACCAACCTCTGGGGCTGAAAAATGAAGTGCCAGATTCACAGAGTATAGGTGGAGCTGTTGTTATTTCAGTGTGATGTCACTGCTGCTCTATCTCTTGGTGCATGACCAACGAAAAAAATAGGATTTGGAATATTTCCCTAGTTATCTCATGTGGAGACTGTTGGGTCAACGGTTAGAGCGTGCCAAGCAGGAAGTGGAGGGAATAGCCTTGCCTTGTTTTTAAGGTTCAAGGAGATGCAATTGTTCATAGATGAAAAAGAGCTGTCAGTCACAAAGGGTGAAATAACAACTGTAAGAAACTTGTTGTTGATCTGAGAGGGGGGATGAGACTAAGGAAGCTATTCATTGTCTATAATGAAACATCTTACAGGAGTTAGTGAGAGTAAATAAAGTTAATTGTTAGGTTTTGATCGCCTAAAAAAGTCTTGTTCACCGTTTTGTTATACGAAAGGACACCCCTAAGGAGTTCAATCCAGTTCAATATATTTTCCGGTTAGTACATTTTGTTTCAGTGGTTTAAAAATTATCAGTAGCATTATCACAGTTATCCATAGCTGTAATTACACCATGCTAATCAAGCTAGCAGCTAGCACTGGAGTTAAAATAACCAAAATGGAGATGGGCAAAGTGCCAAACTTCAAAACTGGAGTCTGCAAACCAGTTGTTGATGTCACAGTGGCTACATCCATTATCTATGGTTTCTGCCTCAGTATTTGGTCACATTACATTCCCTACACAGACCTCATGGGGAAATCCAATATTTACACTTAAAATGCACTCAGCTGTGCAACTGTCCACAGGGAACAGCAGGGCAGGGGCTGGTGCTGTCTGTGGGTTCAAACACTAGTTTCACCCCAGCCAAACATTATATCTTTACAGGGAGGCAAAATATATCTGTTACATCACAAATGAGTGCATAGTCAATGCTATGTGACCAAATCAAACCAAGGCTAGTTAAAAAAAAACTAAACTAACTAAACGCTAACAACGGAAATAGCAGCTGTTAGTAGTGTTATTGAAAATATTCTGTATCTTCTTTTGTCACTTAAAGGTATGCTGTGCACTTTTTGGACCACTTCTTTGAGCACTATGGAAAAATGTTTTTGATGAGCAGGCATAGACTACATAAAATAAATGGATGTGGCTTCCAGTTCTGAAAAGTGAAGCCAAAGGCAAAGCATTCTCAGAACCCATCGGCTGTATTCGGTGTCTGACTTCCGGCAGACGGCGATACAGCCTCTGGGGGCAGACCCCCAATTTTTTGGCATTCCGGTTTGATTTGGGCGGAGGAGGCGAATTTCTGTTTCCAACTTCTGTTTATATATAAGTAAATATGCTGAACCACTGCGATGGATTCAGAGTTTGCAGTGACACCAATTATGTTCCGCCTTGTTAGTTCACCGCACGGACCGTTTAACCTGGCAACAACTGCAGCCGGCTCAAATGTGATTAGTCAATATCATGCGGACTACAAACAGCCTACAACCAGAAACCAGGGCTCTTCCGCTCTTCTTCCGGAGGCAAGATCTCTGGGGTTTGCCTACAGACTCTACATTCACTGAATGTAGAGTCTGTATAAAGAGACTAAAGGCAAAGTGCCTTACACCTGCATTATTTGTATTGGCCAGTAGGGGAGGCCTCTACCAGTTGCAAAAAGAAGTCTGCTTGTATAGAAGTCTATGAGAAAATGGCCCTTTTTCTCCCTTGATTTATTACCTCAGTAAACACTGAGAGCTAATGAGTTTATGGTCTCAATCTCTAGTTTTAAGTTTTCTTCAATACAGCATGTTGATGGTTTTGTAAATTATGGTCCCATTAAGGGTAAAACAGACGATTAAGGAGGGTATGCTTTGGGGCGTGGTCAACTTGTGAATGACATTGGACGTGTCCTTGGGTTCTCAGTCAGATCCATCCCTTACTTCTCCCCAGCTCCACCCTCTCATCCATATACAGTCACTCCAAAAATCAAGATGGCAGCGGCCAAACCATCAAACTCAAGGCGTCAAAGTCCACAACCAAATGGGTGATGTCACAATGACTACATCCACTTCTTTTATACAGTTTACATGTGCAGGTTGTGGTAGCTATGTCCATTATTTTAGACAGTCTATGGTTTTTACACAGGATTTAAACATTAACAAAAAGAAACTCCACAGGGTATCATTAAAGAACTTGAACTTCTTGGAAAACTTGTATCTTCAGTGGTGAAGTCATCACAGTCATTCCTGTCTGCCCACACTAAAAGCCCTTTGGTTTATACTTAAGATGTCTAATGCTCTGTGCTACCATGCTGTTTTCAAAGGAACAGGAATCAGATTAAACCAAGATGCATTGCTAAGGATACAAAACACACATGCAGTCACCCTTAATTTCACATTTATGTACAAAGTGTGTCAGATACAAACATAAATCAGCACACAGATACACGCTATGTCCCCATTAGCCATAAACTCTGATTAAACTCCTGATAAAGCACCTGAGAAGACAATAGGACCACCGAACACACTTGGCTGTGTGAATTCCTGGCAGTGCACACTCATCATTTTGGTACTTGATAATATGAGAAAGGGAGCACAGCCTCATACCACACACACACACACAGAGGACAGCAGAGCAACTCACAAACACACACATTAGTATAGTTTAGTGAGCCTCCATGCATACAGACTACCTGTTTAAACCAATCATTACATCGCCGCTGGCTCATATGGAACACTAAGGAGAGGAGGGCTGGTAGATGGATGGATGGAGGGAGCGAGAGAGGGTGGGGTCAGGGGAGGGAGGGAAATAGGGGAAGATGGATTGACCATAAGCAGAGAGGAACAGACTGTTGGGTTATGGCTAAATCTGGCTTGAAGCTGCAATATCAAAAAAGAGCTCATAGTACAGTATCAGCAAGGGAAACGTAGTGGGAGCAGTTTGTGGTATAAAGATCTCTGAACAGAAAGGAAAGACAAAAGAAAAGACTATAGGTGGAGGAAGGTGGAGGAGCAATATGACTACCAAACAGCATCAAAGTAGAGAGGAGGATGAATAGAGAAATTGTGGGAGTGTGATGTAAGCGAGAACAGGTAAAGGGACAAGTGTTTCTGATTTAAGGCAGACCTGATAAATGGACAGTATATGCAACAGAGAGGCAGGGATGGCAGGGTGTGGCGCTGCGGACAACAGTCAGGAGGGAGAGAGATGTAAGGGTGAGATAAAGAGGCATAAAAAAGTGTAGGAGTGGGAGGGATGAAGCCGGCTGGATGGACGGCTGGTGTGAGGAATAATGTGTTGCAGGGGAAGAGGGAGAGAAGGTAAGCACACAGGAAGAATGAAACGCTGTCGGACGCAGGGTGATGAATGGTGAGCGCTGTAGGCAGGAGGATGGTAAGGAAAGCTCGATGAGGGGAAGGAGGGATGACTGAAGGAAAAGTAATGATGAAAGGAATACTGGTGCAGGGTTGCCCTGACAGTTGAATCATATAATTATTAACTATGATTTACTGTAGAAAAAGTATGAATACCACAGTGTAAAAATATGCCTGGTTAAAAAAAATCAGAGAGTAAAAGCACATAAGCAACCCAGTACTCACAAACACACACATTAGTAGCTACTGTCAGTGTTGTACTATTATATCATTGGATCATTATTACTGATGTATGTGCGGTGCATTAATTTGACTACCTCATATACTTTTGGTAGTTTAATCTTTAACAATGGATTATATCTTATTACCTTATCATGCGTTTTGTGTGCAAAATCTTAATTTGAAAAGTACAATGTTGCTCTGTAAAATGTAGTAGAGTAGTATAAAGGAGTATGAAATGGGAATACTCAAGTAAAGTACCTCAAAAGACTCAAAGGATTACTTCTCCCACAAAATGACCATTAGTATATAAAGTAATCACCCCATGTTAAACTGAATTCATAAAGAAAACTTTTCTCGCATACCCCCATGTTTTAAACGAAGAATTCGCAAACATTCTTGATGAACTGAAGTAAATGGGGGCTGCACTTAACAACAGCAAAGCGCCATCAAAATACCTGTTTACAAACTCAAACACAAGAATGAATAGCCTCATGCACAGACGAGTAGTGCACGTTGGAAACTCAATGGAATGCACAACCAGAGTTTAAATGCACAAGTTAGCCCATGCACTCTAATCGTTTGCAGAAATGTTCTAAATTGTCAGTTTTAAGCAAAAATGCTCGTGTTTAGGGAAGTACTGAGAATACAACTGAATAAATGAGACTTGGATTATACTGCATGGTTTGTGTAAGAGTTTGTAAACAGGTGATTTTATATAGTTTTGATCAGTAGGTGATTTGTTAACTCGCATTATGACTCAGTGATTCAGTGCCATTTCAACAGAGATATACTAGTTCTAGTCGGTCTGTTTCCTGGTTAGACCAGTGCTACAAATGCTATGCTGGTTAAAATAGAAACAGTCCGTCAAAGTGTTATAATTCTTAATCAGTTATCGATTAGGCGTCAGTAGCTCAGTCCATAGGGACTTGGGTTGGGAACTGGAGGGTCGCCTGTTCAAGTCCCAGTCCGGACCAAATATGGAGTGTGGACTGGTAGCAGGAGAGGTGCCAGTTCACCTCCTGGGCACTGCCGAGGTGCCCTTGAGCAAGGCACCAAACCCCCCAACCGCTTGGGGTGCCTGACCAAGGCAGCCCCCTCACTCTCTCTCCACTTTGTGCATGTATAGGTCCTGTTTGTGCATGTGTGTGTCTTTCGGACCTGTGTGTAATTGACAAGCAAGAGTCCAAAGTTTTCTGCATGAATTCAACATAACAGGGGTTGAGCAGTTGATATACAAATACCTTTCTGGGTGAAGTATTACTTTAAAAACAGTACTACATCAGTGTATTTAGTAGGGCTGCCCCCTGCAAGTCTGAGATTCAGATCATCAGTTTGAGATCCCTCAGTCGACTGAGCTTCAACTTGAGCAGGCTTTTTTTTGCCAGTCAGTGTGCAGTGTGGGCTACTTCTGGGCATGTTTTGGACCCCAGAGTTTGCAGCAGAGTGACCGCTCTTCACCTTCACGCTGCTATTTGGTACAGGTAGCTGTGGACATGCTGCAGCAGCCTGAAGGAAGGAAGGCTTTGCACTGTAAGGCTCTGAGAGGCTCATGTTATCTTCTGCCATCAGTTTTAAAGTGGTGAATATAGAGCTCACAGCAACGTAATATGATACAGTCTCTGGCTTTTGTTTGATATCTAGTTTTGGCAGAAGACTGTTTTGCACATTTCCAACCCCTCGTTAGTGCAGTTAGCTTGTTCACTATATTACATGAATGTCACTGTCACACTGACTGTCCTGATGAATGCGGAATTCTAAAACTCTGTATGGAAAAAAGGAAGAAATGGTCAAACATTCGTGTTGAACAGCCAAATCTGATTTGTATGACTCCTCATTTAGTCGGCTACAGCCCTTGTACTTAGCCGCTTTACACCATTGCAAATTTCATAGCAATCCAGCAACTAATTGTTAAGATAATTCCGTTTGGACCAAAGTTGGTGGACAAATAAACCAAAATGAATGTCCTGAAGTTGTGCTTCTTGCATGGCTAAAACTAGATTTATTTATCCTGAATGGCAGATTAGCAGAGATTTAATAACCTGTTGGAGGAGTAAACAGAGGATGAAGAGGAGGAGGAAGAAATGATAGCCAGATGAAAGTTTGAAAATGAGAAAGTAGTGGATGGAGAGAAAGAGGGAGGAAACAATAGATTGATAGATGGCCGAGGCAGGACATGGTGTCTGACTAATGGTGAACCGAGGTGGCAGAATGGACGGAAAGAAGAGCTGAAAGGGAGGATGGTGAGGCACAGATGGATGGGAAGGGTGTCATGCTGTTTAACTAATGTTTCCCAGGCCTGTAGTTCAATTCCTTTTCAGAATTAAAGCTCCATCTATCACCCCAATGTGCCTCGTTAGCAGTGAGGCCCTAACCAATCCCAACACAACCATTTACATTTTAAGTAAGACGGACGATGGAGCTTTTATCTGTCTGTGTTCCTATCTGTTCGTCTGTCTGTCTGTCTGTATCCGTTTCTTTCTTCCTCTGTCCATCTATCACCGTTACACACACACATACACACACACACACACACACACACACAAGCACATAATGTATCAAATGCATATTCATGTCCAAAGACAGTTTGTGGTGCTGTCACCCAAAAGAAATTGCTGCAGAGACACTTGGGACTTTCATTAAAAGCATGAAACCAAACACTGAGAAAAAGACACAGCCGCCAACAACTGCATATTATTTTTCCACTGAATTATCTCACTGTCAGAATTGTGTGAAATCAGTTTGATTAAAGTAATAATAGACATACCATTCATTAGGCACTTTATCCCTGCTAGGCAATGGATATTCTTTATTATCATGGCACACATGATCACATAATACATAGCTCTAGCCTAATTAAAATTGTGCTATCCATTTTCCTCTGCTTTTCGCAATTATTTGTAAAAAATATATACATATCTCAGTGTCTGGTGACGGCGCCGCAGCTAATAATGACTGGCTCGTATTTCACACAATTCAATTTCAGTGAAGAACTGCAAAAGGTCTTAATTGCTTTTGGTTTTGCTTTCTGTAAAGCTGAGTCATTTCCTACAGTCCATGAAGGAAATTGGAACTGTTTCCCTGCCAACCATATTTACAACATAATTATCAACATGCCACAGAATCTCCACTAGATCAATTCTCAATGTAATAATAACTTTAAGTTTTATATGCTCTGAGAATGAGTGTGATGCATGCGTTTGAACAAAAGACAGTGAGAAGAGGAGAGGGCATATGCCTCTGTGTATCTAACCACAGTCATTAAAATAGTATAACAGGTGCATCAAACTACAATATGAAATTAAATGTCAAGCAGAAGGGACAAGGCACATGCAGAAATTGTTGTAAGTGAAGAGAATAAAAAAGAGAGGGGAAACAAACAAGACTGGAGAAGAAAATTAGTGTGAAGTGAAGTGAAGTGAAGATGCAAGTTATCTAAAGGAATAAAACATAAAAGTTACTCTAAGTTATCTTGGACTGAGTTTATCGTGTTCCAGGATACTGTGGTTCATCAAGATGAGGAACTCTCCAGTGACTGTCTTTTGTTTTTCTTTGGTAGCTTAACATGATGTCAGTATAATACTATTTTCATGAATGCAATTGCAATTGTGTGTAACAACAAATCCACCAGTGAATTCATTGCCTCCGTGCAGAATGGCATGCAATATGGGACTGACCAGAGATGAGGGGGTTGGGAAAAAAGTTAAATAACTGCAAACAGTTTATTTTAGGAAATAAAGTGTACATAGTCACTTACTCAACCAGAGCCCACCTTGAATGTAAGGAGAAGGACACTACTGAGTCACTGCACTTAGTACTGAGTCTTGCTGAGATTGATTTAGAGGTGCTGGTAGGCAGTTACTTGTCTTTGGACAGGGTCGGTCAAGCTGTTTCGTGCTTCTGCAGGTCTATGTGGTGTGCTAAACTAAACTAACCATCTTCTGGCTCTAGCTCCGTACCTAATGCACAGACAAAAGAGACATATACATTTTGGGAAAAGCGTAATTCCCAAAGTGCAGAAATTTGTTGTTGAAGGGAAAAAAGATGTAAATTCGACGTAGTGCATTTATTTTGAAAATGACATTATGTAAACATTACATTTCCTTTGGAAATGGCAGTGTATCTTGAAAGAAGACAATGTATGTTATCAGCAGAACTTGACACGGTGTCCCAGAACGTCAACAACCAACGCACCCAGGATACCTTGCACGTCGTATGTGGACTAGGAAAGTCCATGTCCAAAATGTCAATATGTGACGAGGTTGGAGTGAGAATGTGTTGGTATAACATTGTTGCCGCACAGCAAGGTTCTGGGTTTGAATCTACTGTCAACTTGATCTCACAGAAACACATGAAATGAGCAGGACCTCTTAACACCAAATAAACACAGTGGTGGCACGTAATGTGTTAAGTTACGCAAGTAGGTCGTGATATGATGTAGGCTAAGTACGTCACGTAACATCATGTAAGTGTGTCCCATTATGTGACATAAGTACATAAAATACGTAAGTATGTTAAGTTAAACTAAATCAATATTGACTTTTGGTTTCCCATTGGACATCAACAGCAGCCTCGTGGGTGAAAGTTCTGTGTTTGTTTGGCCTTTGTCACTGTTTAGTTTACCTATGGGATCATAACACCACCACCCATTGCCGGACGTTGTTGAACCAGGGCATTTGTATGTCCACCACGACAAAGGGTCCTAATTAACTTTCCTTTGGCATTGTTATCTTGGTGCAGGCACATAGTTTTAACACATTATGTACCACCATCACGTAATGGGGTGTTAAGAGGTTGTGGTCATTTCTCGTATTTCTGTGAGACGAAGCTATGATACAGTACGTCTAGGTTGTACCCCACTTTTCGCCCAAAGCATACTGGGATAGGCCCCAGCCCCTGCAACCTTGCTAAAGATAAGTGGGTATGATAATGGACAAATGGATGGAAGGATCACCCTTTATGCCTCCAGCTGCTCTCTGTCTCTATTTGTTACCCTACCTTTCCCTCCTTTGCTCTTCCCTAATCTTTACCCATCTGTCTCTATCAACACTCTCGTACCCTCTTGTCTGCTCTCTTCCTTTACAGCTTCATCTCTTTCTCCATCTCTACTTTGCATCGCTTTCTTTCACCGTCTGTCTGTCTGTCTCTGCTGACTGTGGCCATTATTAAAAGCTGTCCTGTCAGATATGTCGCTCATGGCTGTTATTGATGCGACTTCATTACTCATTATCGTTGAGTGCTTGTATTAGTGCTGACTGGCCATAAACTGGCCATCACACACACACATGAATATACACACACTGTTGCACACATACAGTACACTACACACAGACAGATACACACACAATGTCTACAGCGAGGGACAGCATAAAGATGGAAGATTGTGTGGTTTCACTCGACCGCTGCACAAAATGTGATTCACAGAGATTTTGGGAGATCTGCCTGTTGCTTAACAGTTGGATAAGTTACTAAACAGATACTAAAATGTTCCATATGACTCACTTGTCTGTGTTTTCAATTTACCATACACTGTCCTGTGTGAAGGTACTGTAAGAGTGAGTTGAACTGGGTATACTCCTCAAAGTGGGGATGAGTGGATAAATATGGAGGCACTGCTAACTTCTAAACCTGATATTTCTGTTTAATATTCCTGATATGAGGTTATTTTTTTCTGTTTTCTTTAACAAGACTTTTCAACAGGGGTGTAGGACTTGGGTGGAAAGGGGAACTAAGTATACAGAGCCCTCATGTGAGGACGGCCCACAAAGATACTAGAATGACAACTGACAACAACTCACTCCGAACTCCTTAGATATCAACTCTGGGTCAGTGGCCCTCAATGTCAGATCACGACATGCCGAGGCCTTTAGCGACAATGCATGAAGCACTGAGTGGCGGCATTTTTTGATGCTCAGAACAACTACCTAGTATGAAGAGCGAGAGATTCTGCATAAGTCAGGTGGAGGTGAGGTGGATTGGTCATACAAACTCCTTTCATGAACGCCGCTCGTCTCCCATCTGAAACCAAAAGTCACTGAAGATATTCTAATAACAATGTAGTGTGCTACACTAGTGACGTATGTCACATGATGTATGTGATGTATGTTCAGGGTATGTTACATGACGTCAGTAAAAAAACATTCTTATTTTAAGCTAAACCTTGAAGTTTTTCTCTAAACCTAACCACATACTTTTGTTGCATAAATGTAAGTGAACCTTAAAGCCTCAGTGTGTTAAAATGGTGAGTAACAGTGACATCAGCGGTCAAATTCTAGATTGCAGCGCTCACTCGCTCACCCCTCCCGTCGGGTAAGTGACGGTGGCCTCATAGGAGTTTTTCGAGTTTTTCAGGAGAATCTAGCGACGAGGTGAATATTTATATAAGAATCTAAATGTTATAGCTTACCAGTGAGCTATACGTTATCTGAGAGATATATGTGTTTTATTTCTAATTGTTTTGGTAACACGAGCAAACATTAGCACAGTAATGCTAAAATAACATATATATATATATAATATTGCGTTTCCAGAGAGAGGGCGGCAGCCTTTGCAGCAGCACGAGAGGAATCAACAGATTAGGCTGTAGGCTAGGCTAACCATTTAGCTGTAGCTCTGGGATAACGTTAACCAAGGCTAGGATAACGTTAGCACGTAAACGTAGCCGCCACTCAAACTTAGACGAGAGGGAAAAGTAGTTGCAAACATGAAGCCAAAATGATTTTAAAATATCAGATTGAATTACCTGTCTAGCAGAAACCAGGCAACCTCCGCATCCCTTGTGAAATCCTTCTCCTTCAGGAGTTCTTTCCACCTGGAATAAGCAACGCCGATATTCACTTGCGTTTTGTCCCGTCCTCGCTTATCTGATCTTTTTCTTTTATTTGGTGGCATGGTTTCCCTCTTACGGGGCAAAACATATGTGTGCTCCTCCATTTAAAGTGCGACAGAATCATAAAAGTACAAAGCAGGTTCACGCAGAAGCGCCCCGGATTGATCTTCACCTTAACCGTCTCCAGTGACGGCAAGTTCTAGGTAAACGCGGAAGGCGAAGCGCGTATATCCCTCTCAGCCACTGTATTCAAATATGGCGACGCAAGAGGGCACCCTCCAGCATACCACGCCCTGCCTGTGTATATATAGAGAAATCATTCTAAGCCTATGAGAAAGCTTCTATTTGTATGTGAATTGCATTACACTTTAGTAAATATATATTTATGAAAGCAATAGTTGATATTTGCTAATAAACAACCACATAAATTACACATTGTAACTTTAAAACGTTTTTTAACAATGTTCTAAGTTTATTTTGAAACCCAACTGTATGCATTAGATGAGCAGAAACTATACAAGCTATAAGTTTATTTTGAAAAGACAATTCATATAACAAATGTTAACTGACGCGCTGCCCCTAAGCGTTCAAAACTGATGCTGGAGGGGTACCTGAAGTGTTTCATTTTGACATGTAGGACCACTAACCAAACCCTGATATTTGACAAGTTGGGAGTAAGAGGGTGTTCCAGAATGAATGGCTGCGATTTGCAGTGAGGGGCCAATAGACAATTCCTATGTCAAGGGTCCAGAATTTTGTGCTACGCCCCTTCTTTGCAGCTTTGCGGCTGTGGCTCAGAGGTAGAGCGGGTCGTCTACCAATCGGAATATCAGCGGTTTGATCCCCAGCTTGAGCAAGATACTGAACCCCAAATTGCTGAGTGTGTTAAAAAAAACTGAGTAGCAGGTGGCACCTTGTATGGTAGCCTCGGCCACCAGTGTATGAATATGTGTGTGAATGGGTGAATGTGACTCGTAGTGTAAAAAAGCGCTTTGAGTGGTTGGATGACTAGAAAGGTGCTATACAAATGTAGGTCAATTTACTATATTTAACAAATGAAAAGTATATTGTTAAATCCACTCATGGCAAAAATGGAAAACGGTAAATGTGAATCATTTGTTAAACTCTGTCAGACAGACATAGCTTTAAGATGACCATTAAAAAGAAGACACACAGCTAAGTCCAGTCTTTGCAGTACATGTATTATAATATGAAGCATTAAGAATTCCCTTTCTTTTGTTAACAAATTTTCAACAGTATCAATATTGATATTGGGATGTTATGTATGTATTACTTGGTAGAAGCCAGAAAAAAAATATGAGGAAAGCAGACTGACCTGTTTTGAAGTTGAAATATATGTTACGATGACTTTTAGATAACTTACCATTTAACCTTTGTCCCTTCCATGTAAAATGTGCTGAATTTTAAGCATGACTTAATAGAAAACACTGTTGGGAGCACATGGATGATTTCATCGGCTGTGGTCTTGGATGAAGAGGAGTGGGGAGAGGAATGTCACGGATGAAAGACAGGTTGGTAGCGTGATTTTTTTTTTATTTTTTTTACATCGGATAATTTAAATGGTCCTTTACACACACCCTTCACTCAGCCGTTACTGTTAACACAACACTGTGTCTGATTTATAGGTCACAGGATACCAGTGCTGTTTACACTACAGATACCTCCCTCGCTCTCATATGAGAAAACCATGCACAGTGTAGAAAGTTATCTGACAGATGCCTTTTATGAGTCTGACACTCATTCTCCTGTTTGCGAATTACGTTGATTTTATCAGACCTCACACAAGCCTATACACAGAAGCATATGGAAGTACTTTCCCTTGTTTGTCTATGTGCTTCCCTGTGTTGTCTTAGGGTTTGGTCACATGCCATAAGAAGCCATGTTGGACGTCCTCTCAGCACATGAGGCTTAAAGGATCATTTAGTGCACTGGCCGAGGAGAGGTGATGTTGAAATAAATTTAACTGGGGAAACATATGTATGAGACATACAAACATATATGTTACACATGTAAAGCAAAGAAGAATAGTGAATGAAGCTTGTCAGTCAAAAGTTCATCATCAGTACAGTCATGGTGAAGCCCACGTGTCTAGAAGAAGACGATATGCTTCATTAATTCCCAAGTTATTAATAAAGTATTTTTCACAACGTTGTTGAACTGGCATCTCTCCACTGGCACTGAGCTACTGCCGCCCATCTACAACCAACAGATAACAATGAAACACAACCTATAGAGTGTTTAGCTTTATTTTACTTTTGACTTATTGGTGGTTTACTGTCGTCTCTCAACAACTGAGCTACATATTTATACTGAGAGATAAATTTCTCGCAGATGGAGTCTTGTGAGATCTCATATTTGTTTTAATCCACCACAAAGGGACAAAACTAAAAACATCAACACTCATAACTAAATCTGCAATGTGACCACTATGGGGCAGTCCATAGAGCTATAAACATAACACTGACATAAAGTTATTAGATACACAGTTGTGCAAAATTAAAGTTGTTATTGTGAATGTTTCAGTAGATAATGTCTTTTTTATATCCAGCAGACATAGAGCAACATTAACTTTTATTTGCAGTTGTGTTTGTGGCCACCTGAGAAATGTAAGTCCACTATTCAGTCTCCTTTAAGCTCTTGTTTGGTCTCCACCAACTCCTGAGGGAAATACCTGGCTCTTTAGCTGCAAAATGCTTCACTATGTCCACTAGCTAGTTGCTAACTGTGTTTGTCTGCTGGGTAGGCAGTGTACAGTAAGTTTATCGAAGCTTTTTGTTGTTGTTGCTGTTGTTATTGCTTATAACAGCTGTCTGATGTGGCTGGAAATAGGGCTAATAAGAGCAGGAAGATTGATCCGAAACAGTGAAGTCGCGGGCAAGAAAGTCAAAACGATGGTTTAATGGACACTATAAAGCTCTGTAGAGTTGAGGGGTGCTGAGGCAGGTGATAATTTTCTTTAATTTCTTGAATATGGGAGACTCCTTTCACATTATACAAACTTTTTTAAAATTTAAATTAATATTAATTGATCTATACGAAATACTGCACCTTTACAAAGTCAAAAGGATGCTTTTTAGGGGCGACAAAATCAATCTTCAGCATTTTTGTATCAAGGTTTCAAATTCCATCTGATAACAGTGCTGCAAAGCATCCTGATGTTTTTTTAATGGGGCAGTGCCTATATTGATAAGCACCACAGGTACAGTGCATGTGGGGTTGCATCCGTAAAGTAATAAAGAGACTGCGGGGTTGAAGTGTTGCAAACTAATTGCAGCGTGATGAATTTGTCTTGGAACAACAAGCAGCATCTGAATGCTGCCGTGTCTCCTTGACTGATTATACTGCACAACCTCCCCCGTCATCCATCATACATCTTTATGGCGTCTTTGGGGAATAGTTTGTGAATGTGTACAGTACTTGTATGTCTGTTCGTGTGTCTCCTTGAGTCTCTGTGCATGTGCACACACAGACAATCACACTGCTACATGCACGTGTAGGGCGGTGGGTCGGTGAGTGTGTGCATGTGTGTGTGTGTGTCAGGAGAGGAGTGGTCAGGCAATTAACCAGCTGTGCTAACGATCATCTCACCGCAGAATCACACAATGTTTTACAGCGGCATAGAGCACTTTACTGCCTTTGTTGTCACGGTGATATAGTATTCTCCACCATAAAGTGCTGATACTGGTTGATTGTTTTGGCCTCCTCAGGCTTGTTCTTTTACGTACATACATACACACAGGCGCGTGCACACACACAACGCAAATCCATTCTCTTTTACGTACACACACGCGCACACACATTACCATTCTTTTATAGCTTGTGTATTTTTTATGGCTAGTGTCTACTGGTCTGCCCTGGGACCAATCTCAAGCCGTAGATCTCCCTTATCATAAAATGAGTGTGGTGTAGAGTAAGACTGTGGTAGCCATGCTGGAAATTCTCCATTGTACATCTCCTCTGCAGATATCCTCCATTAATACCGACCACTGCAGCCTATTCAGTCTGAAATGTTAGTAGGAACAACAGGAAAGGGACTGAAGTCCAACTGCGTCATACAAGCTTTTCATAGCATTCCCTGTGCTGGCTGAAGGAGAAAAGAAAAGCTGCACAGAAAATGTCTTAAATGGATTCAATGCACTCCTTTGTATTGATATATATATATATATAGATATATATATATATATATATATATACACAGTATATATATGTCTTCTTTATTAAATGGGCTCTATGCAAAATTCAGAGCATACTGTATGAGTTATCTGGACACAGCTCTCAACATGGAGGTGGCTGAACCAGTGACTAGCAGCTAACGTTGCTAACTCCATAAACAGAGCAAACAACCGCAGCGGTGCTGACAGAGCTTATGGTGTTAACTGGGGGGAACCAGAGGGTGGGCACAATGCTTCTACTACGATATCACCCCGACATCAGTGGTAGTTGCTGTATAAGAGCAGGGCAGAGTGGTAGAAATTAGCTAGCCAGTGGGATACACCCAGAGGACTCAAATGCACTAACATGCACATGTAGTTGGACCAGTTTACCGCAGCAAACCACAGAGAAACCCAGATTACAGCACATACAGACGTAGCGTGACTTCCCTCGCTATATATTAATGCTTTGAATGCCACATATGGAATCTTTATGTGTGTTATTTTTGGGATGGAAAACACAGCTAAACCAGGAAGAGTATCAGTTTCCTTGGTAACTGGATTCCTAATTAATAAACAATACAAGAAAGTTTAATTACAAAGATTGCATAGAATTTTTACTACTGTTTTGGACTGAAATATCTTAATAACTTTTTGATGAATTGCTGTGAACATTTGCACGGACATTTTTGGTCCCCAGAAGATGATTTTCATCAAGCGCTATCCTCCAATCAAAACTTCAATTTGACCAGTGCTCTGGTTTATGACCAAACACATGCAAAACTAAAGGTATTTCCATCAGCTTCAACTGCACTTTGTGTTTACTGCTAATTAGCAAAATGTTAGCATGCTAACACGCTAAACTAAACTTTGTACCTGCTAAATTTCAGCTTGTCAAAATTGTTATTGTGAGCATGACAGCAATGCTATCAAATCCTATTGCGCCCAAAGCACACTAATCAGCAGCAAAGTGCAGCCTGCAACCAAGCGGCAAGCTCAGGCTGAAAAATGAAGCAAATGCGGAAGTGCCAAAAATGGAACTTCTTCGAATAGCTACTTGAGGCTGGCTCCAAAAGCCAGTCAATCCCCATAGACTCCCATGCCCAAATTTACAGCAGAAATAAACATGTTTATAGCTGGTACAAAACATGGTTTTGGTCTCTATAACTGATTTCAACATTCATGACAACTGTGCGGGGGCTGAATTTTTATAAAACTCAACAGTTTACATTTTATTAAGGCTTAAAGTTACACATAATTTAGGGTGGGACACTTTGATTGACAGGCTGTCTGTTGATAGCAGACATGGGGGAAAGTCACACATGCAAGTCAAAAGCAAGTCTCAAGTCTTTACCTTCAAGTCTCAAGCAAGTCCCAAGTTAGTTGTGGTGAGAATCAAGCAAGTCAAGTCAAGTCCCTGCTAAGTCAAGCAAGTCAAGTCGAGTCACTGCTCAGGTCAAGCAAGTCACAAGTCAAGTCATATGTCACATACAGCAAACATCTCCTCATGATCCGCTAGCTACATGTCCTCTGAATATGCTGTGAAAAAGTCCGGTCTCTGTAGGCAGCACAGGCTCCGCAAATGGCAACAAAAACATCGCGGTCCAGGCTGCACCAACCAGCCAGCGCGAGACCAGCGAAAGCAAGCACACACACGTGAACGCGGTCGAGACCAGCGAAAGCAAGCACACACACGTGAACGCGGTGCCCAGAGAGGCAGTTAAAGCAACAGGCTACAATGAGGCTAAAAACAGAGTTCAAATGACGTTTTTCCAAACAACTTTTTATGTCGGGGCTTCAGGACACTTGGATCACTATGGACGAGCAGTATGGAGATATTTTGTGGTTTCAATTATGTGTTTTTGGATGTTTGAATCTGGGGCGCCGTAAGCTTCCATTAGGTGGAGCTGTGTTGCTACCCCCTCTCCCCTTGGATCTCTACAAGTGTTGTGAGGACTAAAACTTCACCTGATCCTCCATCGGCATGAGGGTGAGTAGATAATGGGTGCATTTTCATGTTGGGTGTACTATCCCTTGAACAGGTGTGCAAATCCAGGGTAACTAGTAGCTATCGCTCGTTCATGACAGAGTCACGGAGGGTGAAGGGGGGAGGGGCTCCGTTGTGTTTGATAACATTGTTGAACATAAACAGAAGTGACGTCCGGTGCTTAGCGTGCCTTTAATATTGAATTAAAGCCAAATCCTTTCGAGTCATCTGTCTCAAGTCAAAGTCAAGTCTCAAGTCATGTATTTAAAGTCAAAGTCAAGTCGAGTCTTTTATCAACGTTAGTCAAGCAAGTCTCAAGTCATCATATTTGCGACTCTAGTCTGACTCGAGTCAAGTCATGAGACTCGAGTCCCCCATCTCTGGTTGATAGTGTCCTTAGCTTCTCAGTCAGATTCAGCCCTCGCTCCTCTGCAGCGCCAGCCTCTTGCCTAAATATGATCACCTTCGGCTTCAAAAAACAAAGATGGCAACGGCTAAAATACCAAACCCGAGGCTTCAAAACCCAAGTTTACAAATAAGTAGATGACGTCAAAGTGACTGTGTGTCCACTAGTTTCCTGTAACTTCTGTAGCTTGTTGACCCATGTTACAAAGAATTTCTTCTGCCTCCTAGACGCTGAAAAGTGCTATTATTTTAGTGAGACGTATTTCGTAGGAGCTTGGTGTGTTTTGGGAGTTAGTCCTGTTTGTGTGTAAATGTCAAATGTTAGTTGGTTAGGATGACGTTTGGCTGTAATTGCACTTGCAATCCAGCACTATAGAGTTAGCAATGGTTAAGAATTCATATATGGTGTGTTTCACTATGTACAAGTAATTCAGGTGTGCATAAACACTGTTAAGTTACCTTTAACAAAAAAAGTTCAAAGGAGTTTTTTCAGTCGAGCCACCTAATGTCCTTTGACATTACGAGGCTGTGTTTGAAAACAAACAAAAATACTAATTATGAAAGGTCATAAACACACAAACACTACTACACTGTGAGAACTTATATTCACCTCACACAAACTGCCATTACACACACACACAAGCACGTTGGGCCCCAAACTGCAACAGATGCTAACAAACCATTACAGAAGCATAAGCACCACAATAAACAAACCCTCATGGTAACATCAAGAAAAGTTTGCTGACAACGAGCTTGTTAATGTTGTTTGTTGACTTCTTGTTGATGCTGTTTACTGTTTACGCAGCCGGCAAACTACTCTTTCTGTGTCTGCTGCACATATAAAAGTTAGACGTCAAATTATTCCCTTCCCACTCCCCCTCATCTGGAGCGGCTGCAGACATCGTAACTTATTGTGTGTTGTGCATCCATTCGTGTGCTCGAAAAGTGTGTGAAAGTAATGGCATTCTTGTCTATGTATATGTGTGTGTGTGTGTGTGTGTGTGTGTGTGTGTGTGTGTGTGTGTGTG
>NC_065512.1:29882675-29920292 GCF_006386435.1 Epinephelus moara
TCTGTGTGTCTGTGTGTATTAGCTTTCTGCCAGCGCACGTGTATGTGGTGTATGGATTTTTGTGTATACGTGTGCATGCCTCGCCGCCTGCCTTCGTGCGTGCAAGTTTTGTGAGTGTGTGTGAGTGTGTGTGCATGTATGGTGTATGGGGTCTTAATTAATCTCTGTCATTAATAATTTAATCATGGCTTTTTGTTTAATAAACAGTTTGGCAGTGATGTATTGCGGCTGGGTCAGGTAATTTGATTGGCGGTGGAAATGAGCTGGTTATGCATATGCTCTCTCTCTCCCTCTCTCTCCCTCTACCAGAGATATTACTGCTGGCATTCAGAACCGGCGAGTGTGCACACACAACAGGGGGAGGGCAATTACGCTAAGATGCCATAATGATCAGTGATGGATGTAGAGAGAGGAGGTTCTTTCAGAGCACATTTCAGCTAATGGAATAACACTGTAGGGAGAAAAAAAACAGCAAAGAAAAATTTCAGAATTACTTTATATTACAAAGTACATTTCCATCAATGTCTCTTCAACTATTATTCAGGGCCCCAAAATGCAGTAATATGCTTTTTTGTGTGGGCTCCCCAATTCTGCTCAAGTACATTTAATGAGCCTGGATCCTGCAGCAGGCCCGGACTGAATTCATTCAGTTCTCCCACCTGTAAACACTAGATGGCACTCTTGAACAGTCACCCTCCAACTACAGCGCTGCTTCAGAACTTACCCTCATGTTTCTTTCCCTCCTCCTTCCCTTCCTTAATCCACACTTCCTTCTTTTCACACTCTTCTCTACTTATTTAGTTTCTGCCACCTGAATCTAAAGCGCTCAATCATGAACATCATGAATACAACATGAATACCACTGCTGGTCAGCTTGATTATTCTTACACTTCCTGGTAATGTGAGTACAGTAGCCCAGTGTGAGATCTCACTGGCCCTTTCATATGTAAAATGAATACAGAAATACAATAAAGGAAGTAATAATGCTAGGTTTAGCTGCAGGACATCAGTTACAAATACAGTAAAAAAAAGTAAATAGCACAGAAAATGAAAATATTTTTGACTAAATCTGTAGCAGGCCTCTTTCTTTCATTTTAACCATAGAACACTAGTCTACTTGCAAATTTATATTCTGTAGTTCAGCAATCATTGAATTGTGTATGAATATTTTATACTATTATTAAAAAGTAGCACATTATGGTGGCAAAGCCCTTACTCATTCTGATTTTATTAAGCCCAGACATAGAAGCTACAGTGAAGTGAACCGAGCTGGGCTTCATTGCCCAGCCTCTCTCTCTGTCGAACCTTGCTGATCAAATGTACACAGCCTTTCGTCTTTCAGCGCCCCCTCCACCCATTCTCCTGCTAAATGTAAAGCACCGTGTGCAGTGCTTTGCAAAACAGCGTACTGGAAAAACATTACGAAAGGACAGCGAGAATAGGTTTTATTTAAGAGAAACGATTCAGGACATCAGTCAGTTTTCTGTATACCGATGTGAGTATGTAACAGGCTATGTCATCATGTTTAACTGGTCTGATACTGTAGTGTATGTAATGCCACTTTGAGGCAAAATTGTATTCAACCTCTTGGGAGGTGTGTAATGTCTATAGGTGTGTGAAGGCATAGATAGTAACGCAGAAACATGTGTGAAAAGATAGATTGGACTGGTGACAGCTGTAATGTCTATGTATGCAGCCCACTCTCACTAAATATACGGCCATATAGGTCGACTGTGCAAGCATCTTATTACGACCAAGCAGCAACCTCTGAGGCAGAAAAATGAAGCCAATTCAGAAAAACTGTAGCTCTTCAAATAGTCACTTGAGGGTGTCTCCAAAGTAAAGTAAATCATCAAAGACCCCCATGTTAAAATGCCCAACTTTACAGCAGAATGAACATCTTTAGAGTCTGGTACAAAAAAACAGTTTTGGTCTCTATAGCTAGTTTCAACATTTGTGACAACTGTATGGGGGGTGAATTTCTATATAACTGACTCATTTGCATTTCACACATAGTTAAGGGCGGGGCCAGATCCACCCGTCACTCCTCGACAGCTCCACCATCTCATCCAAATGTGGTCACTTCTGGCTCCAAAAAAACAAGATGGCAATGGCGGAAATGCCAAACTCAAGGCTTCAAAACTAGAGTCCACCAACTAAAGAGCGACGTCATGATAGCTACGTTTATTAATGATACAGTCTATAATTATGACCCATACTCGCGTTCATTTTAAGGAGGTACCCTCTAATGGCCATAGTAAATATTACAGAAGCAAAGGAGGAAGTGACATGACGTAGAAAGTAGAAAGCGACTCTATTCCTCAAATATCAAAGAAGCCCTTATCGGGTGAGTGGGAGTGGTGGTGGATGGGTCAAACAAACACAAGACTTTCACCCAGGAGATCAGTGTTTGCATCCTGAAGTCAACATTGACTTCTTTAATAAACAGCTTAGCCTTGTATGCTAGTATGAGTAGCTCACTATACTAGTGACAGATCCGACGTGTCATAACATTATTGACAAAAGTACTTGTTTCATGCCAAATCATGATGTTTTTCCTAAACCTAACCAGATAGTTTTGGAGCTGTGACCATTTCATTGCATTGAGGACGTGTTTAAAACTGTGACCACTAAAACGGTAATGCAGACGTTGCGCTAGACTTTTTCGTCGCCGGTCATTTTGACCGACAGGGTCATAAAAATCCGGTCATAATCTATTTTTTAATTAATTATTAATTTTTTTATTGAATTTTAATTTTTTGTTTTTAAATGATAATAAAGATATTCAAAGACATTTAGTTTTCATTCGTTCGTTTTTAATAAATCCAACAAGCAAGTTATAAAGTGTGCATTAATAAGGACATGAACGAAAAGATGAACAGTCACATCCACACACCGCAGCGCTTCAGTTCGGCATCTGGTCTATTTTTCACGCGAGCCGCGAGCGCTTCTGTCAAGCTGGATAGAGCGGATCGTACCAAACAGGAAGTCGGACACAGAAAAGATGAGAGAATCCAGCCAATTTTCAAAATAAAATAACAACAGCACACACTGAGGAATGTGAGGAGAAAATACTGTGCTTATAATTCAAAATAACACAACAGTGCATAATCGAACACATTTTTCAATACCCTAATCACGTCATTACAATTTTAATTTTGTGTCACCGAGCCTACAGACATAACTACATGAAAAAAATGGTCAGAACAATATGCCCTATTCATTCAGTGTTAATCCAACATGCTCAATACATGGACATGCAATGACAAATTGTCATTAACTTATTACGTTATAAAAAACGATTAAAGTATGGCCTTACCCATGTTTAAAATGACCTGTTGAAGTGAAAAAACGAGTACTGATGGGAACAGACGAGTGGAGTAATGTATGTCTTTTTGTGGCCGGTCATAGAAGTCGTTTTGGAAGTCAGCTGAAATTGACCTATTCTTTCATGAGGGTATGAGAGGGTGTCGACGTATGTGTTAGATGTTTCTGTTAGTGTTGAAAGAAGCACCAAAGATGCAAAGCTGGAAGGAGAGACACAACAAGATGATGCCAGATAAGTAAGCTACATGTCCTTAAGTATGTGGACACCCAATTTAGACTGATATGTGATTGCTCATCTTGTTCCAACATCATAGGCACTGATATACTGTTGTAACTGCCTCCACTCCTTAGAGAAAGCTTTCCACATTATTTAGGTACCTCACTGCCACTTTGCTACAAGACCATTACAGATGTTGGGTCATAAGGCCTCAAAGTCAGCGTTCCAGTTCATCCCAGAAATGTTGGATGGGGTTGAGGTCAGGGCTCAGTTCTTCCACAGCAAAAACCATTTCTTTATAGACCTCACTTTGTGCATGGGGGCATGCCATACTAAAATACTGTACTCTTCCCAAAGCTATTTTCACAAATTTCACAAAAAAATATCATTGTATTCAGTTCCCTTGAAGAGTCCTATCCAACCTTGAACCAGCCATATATGGCACGTACATACTTCTTTCATGTATGTTCTAGTCATATAATCTAGTTCTAGATTATTTAACACCACACACGCTGTCAGTCAGGCTAATATTTGCTAATACATATTTACCATGTCTTTTTCTCTCTCACACAGAGAGAGGCTCACAGCCACACATATGCATGTATAGTGAGTTTGCAGGGAAGAGGGATGAGGCTGATGCAGTGCATGAATTTAATATCCTCCATTACCAGGGTTATATTTCACTGAGGAAAACAATAAATGTACCTCTAGCCATGCAAAAATGTCTCAGTGTTGTGAAATTTGAATATGTTATTCAGTATGTGTCCATAGTTATTGTTGGATAGGCAGTTATTTTCCTTTATACAATGGCCAGTAAGAATTGATTCTGATCAGCTGGCAGGAGTCAATTAATTTCTAGTTACAGAGCAGAATAATTAGAAACTTCTGACACTAGTGCTATAGATGAATGCACCAACATTAAACTGTAGGTTATAAAAATAGTTTGAGCTTCAGCAGTTCAGTTTAAAGGGGCCATTTACCCCCAAATCAATAATACCTATTTTTCTTCTCACCTGTAGTGCTATTTATCAATTTAGATTGTTTCTGTGTGAGTTGTTGAGTGTTGGCGATATCGGCCATAGAAGTGTCTGCCTTCTCTGAATATTATGGAACTAGATGGCACTCAGCTTGTGGTGCTTGAAGCCCAAGAAATGCATTTGAAAAACTCAACATTAATGTGTCTTTCCAGATGATCTTGACTTGGGTACTCAAGACAATCCACAACTCACAACAAGGTCTGTGGATTATCTTGAGTAATCAGGTCATGATTTCTGGACATTACGGTTGAGTTTTTCCAACTGTATTATTGTTACTTCGAACACCACAAGACAAGCCACACTACACTACAGGTAAGAGAAAAAATATGTATTTCTGATTATGTCCCCTTGAACCTGGAGTTGGTGTTTAGTTTGTGCACCTAATACAAAGTTACTGTAGAAAAATCAGCTAATGAAAATTATTATAATTTGATTTCAAACTATTTTGGTATTTGTGAAAATCTGGAAATTCAAAGCAACTAATTTTGAGAGGAGGAAACAGAGAGGCAATTTAAGCTGGTGGCCTGCGGTTTGAAGGCCAGCTTCAGGGTAAAGGCAAGTGGAAATACGTGTGAAAACGAGTGATTGTTAAGAGAAAATTGTCGGAGGCCTCTGTTGAGCAGGACCCTTACCATGTCCGTTCATATTGTGCTCCACTGGTTTATATTGTGCTCCACTGATTCATACTTCATACAAACAATTAATCAAATTACCACAACAAATTGCCACTGAGTGAACCTCGGGCCTTCAAAACCCTTATTTGACTCGTTCACGATTTGAGAGCAATCAGTGGAATTATTCTTTGTGTCTGATGAAAGCAGACTTTAAAATTTGTCAGGTTTTTAAATACTCTTTGCCCAGCCTTGTGAAACATACCTTTTTCTGTAAAAACTGTTTGGTATTTAGATTCTTGTTGCCCAGCAACACAGGTAGCAGGACAGGAACTTTTATTTAATGATGTTTAAAACAGAAAAGCGAGATCAAAAGATTGTCAGACAAGTAAAGGGGTGACTCATATTGTCAAATGCTTGTTAGCGAGTGGCCATGGTGAGAGATATAATAATATCCTCTGACTTGTAAGTTCCATAATTGTAATGGATTTCAGGAGTAAGATCCAAGTGACACCAAGTAGTCATTTTCTCATGATATTTCTGTATGACCGCAAACGATGACTCAAAGGTCGATTGTGTGGGATCTCGTGGCATCTAACGGTAAGGTTGCTAATTGCTAAGTGCCAAGCATGTTGGAGAACTATAGTGGTCAACGCAAAAACCTGAATGGCCCTGTGAGCCAGTGTTTGGTTTGTCTGTTTTTGGTTGTAGGGCAAAAGTGTCAAACGCCCTGCTATAAATCAGGCTTTAAGGTGATGGTAATTAGTGAGACAGTAGAAAGCAAAGATTTGTTCCACCACTTGAGAGGATAAATGGGAAAAGATGGCAGAATTGGTGGTGGCAGGTGGCACTTGTTTGATAAACTTCCATAGACTTACACCTGTTCCAACAAAACTCCTTTTTTACTCCTTGCTCTGAGGAACAAGTTGCCTGATATGGACACCATTAACGAAACATAGCTGGATTCACAGCTCAGAAAACAACCAATTCAGTTTAGACAATATTGTCAGAGTTAGGGAGGCATAGCATCCCCCATTCAGACAACACCACAATGTACTTCCCTGTAGATGTAGACGTTTATTAATTTTAAGGGCACGAGTTGCGTGCTGATTTTTTAAACTGCACTCACAAACATTTTCTTCCTGTCGTAGAAAGACACAATGGGAAGTTAAATGTTTTAGTAGTAGGAAAGAATGATCCCAGGGACAGTGCATTTTCCCCACTGAACAAAAACAAAGACCTTTGTTATAGTCCCTGTTTTTCAATCTGGATGAAGATTTCATGACCACATACGGAAGTGCTTTAAAATAGCCTGAGTGCCTATATTTTTAGGGTGAACAATACTGCAGGAATCGTGCCATGGCCCACTACACAGGACCACTGCTCTTAGTCTCATACACTGTGTGGTACTCACTAAGCACATGCCTTTAGTGCCATGCAGTGATGCAAAGTGTTTTATGGAAGAATGTGTACTATAAATATAGCTGCATCTGCTTACTTTTGTTGTGTGTTTTTGCTTTTAGAAGTTCAACCAGTGATTTAAATCTCCAAGTTTTCTGTTAGAAGGATCCTTTTTCTTCTTCTGATCCTGGGCCCAGCTCTCAGTTGCAGCAGACTAAGCACAGTTGCATTAACATCCCTTTCTTCAACCACGTCCTCCAGCTCCTTTTGGGAATCCTGAGGCATTTCCATGCCAAATGGGACATGAAATCCCTCAAGTGTGCTTTGAGTCTGCCTCGGGAGCTCCCCTCAGCTGGACATGCCCGGAATACCTCCACAGGGAGGCAAGTGGGAGGGATTCCAATCAGATCACCAGACCACCTTAACTGACTGGTTTTAACCCAAAGAGGAAAGAGAAGATTAGTGAGCATGCTGCAGTCCCAATATTTTATAAGCAAACAAGGCAGTAAGCAAATTATAGAAAGTGCATTTACTGAACTGCTATTGATATGGCATCGATAACAAAGTGTTTCAGTGGCAGAGCAAAGAAAACTCTACACATACACTCACTAAAATGCATCTAAAGCATCACATAAAGTTACACAAATTACAACGGCAGAATAGTGTCATCTCTGCTAATGACCCCATAAACTCTGCTGGTCACATGCCAAAGCGAGAACAAAAACCATGTTCAGGGCAATAGCTGTTTTGTTTTCTCTTCTTGTCACAGCTGAACAGATTAAGTGACACATTCTTCCCTCGAGCAAGTTGACCGGTTTGTTGAACATGTGATTAATTAGACACATGGTGCGCTGGAGTTTTAGTTTGATGGTGTTGATGATGCAGAACACATACTGTACTGGCTGACGGATTTTTTTTCCCCCCACCTTGAAAGAATGTTTTCTGAATCCTGTAGAGGATGAGACATGCATTTGAAATGTGTATCTCTGTGTGTAGCCTAGTATTTAGTACTTGTGAGTTGCTTTTCCATGTACACACTCGTGTATGTGTATATGGGACTATATATGTGTGTGTGTGTGTGTGTGTGTGTGTGTGTGTGTGTGTGTGTGTGTGTGTGCACGTATGTGAGACTGTACTAGAGTGTGTGTCTGTCAGACAGGCTCATTAGCTGGTGGAATCACAGCAGTAGGTACTGAAAGGGTCTGCTGTCCCTCTGGAGAGAAAGACTGAACGGATGTTTACAGTAAAGAAACTGTACAACAAAACAGAACAGGACACACAGCTGAAAATTACACACTCCGACACATACAGCAACATCATACAGTACACACCATAACACCGCTGTAGCTACGCAAGAAAGCTCAGAGCAGAAAAACCTTCACAGACACCAAAACCACGTGCTAAGACATAAAATAGAGTTTTCTGTTCACCTGTTCTAAACATGCTGGAGCACGACTTTTACAGAAGGGAAAACAAGCAGGGCACACAATGTCCAGAAATGAGTAGCCTATGTAGAATCTGTAGTTGCAAGGAAAAATCAATGTTTTAGTTGAAAATGGAGACTAAAATGGTCGACATATCTATGTATCTAACTGTTTCCTAAGCACCAACCCCCACTGTAGTTAGCTAATGATATGCTAACTCTTGGTCTTGGAAGTAATACAAGGTTACTACCGTTATGTGATTTATAAAAAAAATGAGGTAGTGTGGATGATTCCAGACTCTTTTTCCATATGCCAATATAACAGAGCAGAGGACTCTGGTGAGAGAAAGAGAGGAACCAGGTGTTTTACAGTAAATAAGGACTGGTATGATGGTATGACGATGGGAATGAGAGGTGCTGTCCCAGTCCTGCTGTGGATTTGCACTGCACCTGTTCAGAGGCGGCTGCAGTGCGGCACTGCTCGCATTTGGGAGTAGTGACCATGTGGCCCTCTTGTTGAGGACGGGATGTGTGAAAAGTTGAATCTTTCCACAGCCAGAAACAATGGCTTACTAGAAACATCCAAAAAATGGACAATTATAGAGCAGATGCCAACAATGTGAGTAGCAGAAAAAAGGGCCACATTACAGTGCACAAATGAAAGGAGCTAATGGGGTCACATTTCACTGGACCTGTACCAATACCAATCTTAATTTGTCAGCTGTTTTCTTACATTGAAAATGGCAACATTCAAAATCATCTCATTTAACATTTCACATTGTGGATCCTGTCGGCTACTGGTTTCAATACTAAAATCAGTGGATTGGATAGGACTCAGTAGGCTCAAAAGCCTAAAGTAGAGTGACTTCTATCTTGTATAGTAATTCAGAAGAAAGAAACATATGGTTCCTATGGAAAAAATCATGAAGACTATTTTCATGGTAAGAAAGCAGCCAACAACATTTTATTTTTGGGTGGTTTATGCCTTTGAGTAGGTCAATGTTTCAGTCTCCAAAGTAACTCTAAAGTCTTAAGGTAAGAAAGTAAAGTCTATTAAACTAGCAAGATAGTTACTTACAATGTAAGTAGCTAGTGAGCATAGACTTTATGAGGATGTGAGCCACTGCAGTGATGGGAGTGAGGCAGGAAGACAAGAAGGTCAACTCATGTTACAGTTAAGAATGGTATGGTCCACTTTAGGGGTGTCTGACAATACTCTGAATACAGGAAATATATTACGATTACAGGTAAGAAGGATATATAATGTCTCGACCTTCCGATTTGTGATTTTTATTTCTTTGAGGGGTTCAAGTCTTAATCAGGGGGTAAGACCATCCCCCAATCCCCCCTGTAATTTGCACCATGACCTATTAAACAGTCATGCTAGCTTTCGTGAATTGCTTTCGAACAGATAATAAACACAATGCTACACTTTTGCTCTTGTATGTTTGTTTTTTGGGGGATCCTCCAAATTCTTCAAATACTATTAGCTAAATATTTACTGTCATCAACGCTCCATGCGCACTGTTAAGGGATGCAAAGAAATCCAAAGCTTGGCAGAAATGCGGTGGCTAGAAACGGTTGTTAAGCATAACCAACCTACGATTGGACAGTTGCTGTTTAAGGAGGGGATTTAGCAAACTGATACTTGTCACCAATCATTGTATTTTATTCATGTTATTGTCAGAAATACAGACTTTTCAAACATTTGATGGCAGCAAACATGTCCTTTCAGGGTCCCATGGGGCCACAATGGGCAGAAACTGACCTTTTCATTTAATGTGTAAAAGCCTGACTTAACTTCGTCTTTTACAGTAATCTGTCATGGAACTACAGCACTGCCATATAATCAAAGCTTCAAGGTTTAATACAAAACTCACGCAAGACTTAATTTAACACAGTATTAGGCCACAAAACTATGACGCACATCACAAAGAGGAGACAAGGAAATTAAAACTTTGTTAGCAATTTTAGATAATTCATGCATGCTGGGTCATGGCAAGAGCCAGTCCTTTGTGCTCTGATTGGCTTAATTAGCTTTTGAAGTAGGAAATTACTCCTTCAATGAGATCGTGTGATTTCTGAGAGTGTGAGGAGAATGACTTAATCAAATATAATCAGAATGGAATAATTAGGACTTATCTACAGCATAGCGATACATTGGAATATTCTTTACAATGGGAAATACCAGCTTATGGGTGTGCAGATATCTAAGGCATATTACAATGATACTTTGTGCTTGATTGAAGCCTTTAATGTGCAGAAATGTGTTTCATGCCTTTTTTCTTTCTGTACATGTCAAACAGTGTCTTGCTAGTGTCTTGGGTATTTGTGTTTTTGTCCTCTCTCATATGGCAGGCCTACCCAGATTCAAATTGTAAAAATTAAACATGGTCGTAAATTATTCTAATGGTCCCGACTGGATTGACAGCTGCTCTCACAGGGCGAGGTGCTCCAACCATCAGTTCCAACAGAACAAACCTGCTGAGTCCTCACAGACGCTGCCTGTAGGAGCTAGCAGTGAGTGCCGACAGCAGTTGCAGTGGAAGAGTGTGTGAACAGATGATTCTGCCAGCCTGCACACACACACACACACACTGCAGTCACTCAGTTGTCATGGGTACCCAGCTGATTAAAATAACGACTGTTCTTTGTTCAAACATCTGTACTACTCTTACACTACTTCTTATTTATTTTTATACCTTTATGCACTTTTGTGCTTAGTTCCCATCCTCCTCAATCACAACATGCATCCATCCACTGCACTTAGCCTCCACCCATCATTAGCAGGACTCACACACAAAAAAATATTGCTCTCACCTTTTCCTTCCTCTCCTATTCCTTTTTCTTTCCAAATGAAATCAGCCTACTGAGAGTTCTGCTTCTGTCCTCACTCCTTGTTTTGTAAGTTTTTCTTTCCTCCATCACTACTCTTTTCCTTTGCAAATTTACCTTGCTTACTGGGCTGGACTCACCTGTTTCTAAACACACACACACACGCAGACACACAAGCTACATACACACATTTAAACACAGAAATAGACACAAGACAAAAGCGAGGCACACACACACACACACACACACACACACACACACACACACACACACAAAGAGCACACAAAGAGCACACACAGAGCACACACAGTGCCAATCCACTTAACCAAACCACTCTCCTCCTGAAAACGGCTGATTTGAGCCCCCGCAGCCCCTAATCATCCAATCAGGGACAGAGCAATCTCCTCCCCACTGGGCCTATCAGAGCCCTTCGTTCAGGTTCCACTGCTCCTGCAGAGATGGCAAGACGGAGTCGTGTTCAGAGCGTCCTGCCACTCATTCTGGGCACGTTCAGAGGGGCTTTCCCTTGCTAGGACTTTGCAGTTCATTTATACAGTTCTCTGCAGTGCACCGGACTGCTGTGAAAAGCGCACATTGTCGGTGTCCAGGCAGGATCACACATCTTCAGTTTTGCTCCAGTTTTTTGTATGCAACTGACAGCCACCAAAATACATCACATATATGCATTTAATTACCTGTCGCGTTTGATTGTTCACATAGATAGATAGATAGATAGATAGATAGATAGATAGATAGATAGATAGATAGCATCACCGTCCTTTATTTAAGCTGAAAAAGTTTGCCCTGAATAACGACATATTCAGGGCAAAGTATAAATTACCTTGCAGAAATAAAGAGGATGGAAATTAAACTTTGTTAGCAATTTTGGGTTGTTAAATGTAATACATGCTGGGTCATGGCTAAAGCCAGTCTTTTGTGCTCTGATTGGCTTAATGAGCTTTTGAAGTAGGAAATTACCCCTTCAATGAGATTGTGTGATTTCTGAGAGTGTGGAGAGAAAGGCTTAATCAAACATAATCAGAATGGAATAATTAAGACTTTTATCTGTAGCATAAAGTTACAATATAATATGCGTTTTAATAAGAAATGCCCCCAATTACAGGGCTACTGATGTATGGTGGTAAGATTATGCTTGATACGTTATTCAAGCATATAAATGGAATGTCTTTGCGTGTGTGCATTTTACATTTGTGATATCTTATATCTTGTGTTTCTGTTTGCCTTTATGCTATCCATTACAGAGGTATCACAGTCTTTGAAGAGCAGTATTGTGCAGCCAATTCAATTTCAAGATCTATTCAAGTGACTGCGTAGATGCAGTATGATGGGCTTCAGTAGCTACCAGTGATTATGCCTGTGTGAAAAACACAGATATCATGGAGAGACTGAGGGTGATGAGAGTCAGATGAATAGACAGATAGACGTGGACCAAGCCAGACAGAGGGAGATGGAGCTTTGCTTTCGACAGAACAGAAGCAAAGTACATCGTGCGGGTGGTGGAGGGTTGTTGTCAAGGTGATAGCAACCACAAAATGTCTCTTTTGTATGGGCTGATATTGCCATCTGTTCATTTCAGTGTCATGAAAACAGCCTCTGACACGCTTCATGTGAAAGGGGGTAAAGAAAACGAGTACAGGCTTTTAGAGAAAAACGGGGATGAGAAGGAGGGCAGGTGGAATTAGCTTTATATCCGTCTCTCTGACAGTGAAAAGGGACATAATTAGAGAAAAGCAATCTCCCTTCCATATCTCTCTCTGTCTTTCTCTACCTGTACTCTCACTCAACCCCCATCTCAATCACTTCCTCTCTCTGCCCATCTCTGATTTTCTCCTTTTCATGCGCCATAATGGCACATTGAGAAACCTCCATCCACCCTCATCCTCGTCCTCCTCCTCTCTTCCATTATCCCCCTTTTTGTCCTCTACTCTTTCCTCCTCCTCCTCCTCCTCCTCCTCCACCTCCTTCCTGCCTGCCTGCCCCGTCTCTCACTTTCCACCTCTCTCTATCTCATTACTCCGACGGGGCCACCATGCTGTGATCTTGGCCATCGGTAATGGCTCATGGCCTCAGCGGATGGGAGATTGCAAATGTAGCACAGATGAAATATTAGGTGGTGACTTGGATTGTGTAAATCAATGGCTTATGAAGGCTGACTGGGCTCCTTCATTCCCCTCGCACTTGCACATCAGAGGCTTGTCCTGTTCTTCCTATTATCTCTCGCTCCATAGGTGACCCTCACTTTCTTTTTGTTGGTAAATCACCCCTTCTCTGTTCTTTCCCTATCTCGGTTTGTCATTAACATCCCACTATTTTCTCTCTTGTTCGATTTATAAATACACCCCCTCTTCCTCTTCTGCTTCCCCCTCAGTCTGTTGCTTTCCCCATTGATGGGATTTGATAATGAGGGCCATGACTTGGTCCTCATTTTTAGCCCCTTTCCTCTCTTCCTCCTCCTCCTCCTCCTCTTATCTGCCTCTCTGTGCAGCAAAAGGTAGATAATGGGGATCAGAGAGTGTGTGTCTCTTCCATTAAAGCCTCTGCAGGTTCATAAACCAAATCACAAATCAAACAAAAGTGCAGAGCTGGAGCAGAAATGGCAGCCAAGTCTCCAAACAGGGTTTAGTAATGTCTCAATGAAATTAGCGAGGGAACCATCAAAATGGCATTTTAAAAATAACTATAAGGGGCTTGCAAATGACTATAATGTGCCTGTTGGAGTTCCAACAGTAATTTGCACAGGTTGTACATTGCAGACCTAATAACCACGCATGGGAGCAAGAGTCAGCAAACAAAAGAGCATGGAGTCTGCACACATCCCATTGTATATATGGATGCAATCATGATTGCAGCTTAGCAGCAGTTCGTAATGCTGTCACACCGTTTTCACTCGTTGGACCCTTCCTTATAATGCACATTTATTGTATCATAGTGTTTTTCTGTATGTCTTCTTTAGTAATTGGTCAGGTTATCCCAAAATCAAAAATATATATTTGTCGTCTTACATGTAGCACTATTTATCAGTCTAGTTTGTTTTGGCGTGAGTTGCCAAGTGTTGGAGATATTGGCAGTAGAAATGACTGCCTTCTCTCGAATATAATGTAACCGATAGCACTTGATCTAACTAACGTTACAGCTCAGCCGAGGAGGACGCCATCATTGTTTACATCTCGAGCTGTCACGAGCATGAGCCTCTCGTCCATGACTAGATGCACACTTCCTTCAGCATGATGATATGGTTGGCTGGTGTAGTTCAGTAGAAAGAAAAAAGTTCCTGCATGAAACTGCTCACAACAAGGTCTGTGGGTTATTTTGAATAACCAGGTCATGATTTCCAAAATGACACATTGCTGTTGAGTTTTTTTTAAATGTATATCTTTGGTGCTGTGAGTGCCACAAGCAAGTGACGTCTAGTTCGATTATATTAGAAGGAAGGCAGACATCTCTACGGCCGATATCGCCAACACTTGTCAGCTCACACCAAAAAGTAGTTGATAAACAGCACTACATGTACGAGAAAAATGATGTGTTTTTGATTAAGGGTTAACTGCCGTTTTACCTTTTGTCTGATCCTGTGTTTTTATTCAATCCAAAAACACCCCGCAAGAAGACGTGGTAGAGTTCATTCAGACCCTACATTCCCTAACCTCAAGCCTGTAGACCATTAACCCTTCCTTGCATATGGTTGGCCACCTCTGTTGTACCCTCTTCAGGTGCTGCAGGAATACATAGAAGATAAAATATGGGAGCTCTAAACTAAAACAGTAATTTAGCAATTAGTTTGGATGCTATACTCAAGATTCAATTGGAGATTAAAAAAATTGGTTAATTAACAATGAAAGAAGTATTAATTTCTAATTTTGTCTGTCTTTGTTCTGCTTGTCTGTGGAAACCATGCACCCATCGTTAATTACATAGTGGTCTCTGCTTTGCATAATAAAGTAATTGTGGAAATACATAAATTGGCTTCATCATCAGAGTCTCTGTCTGTCCATTCTTTATTGCAGATACATGTTCAGAAACAGAATTAGAGGTTTAAACAAATTAAGAGCTCACAGTATACAGTAACTTAAATGACTTTTGGCTGCAAGTGCAGCACGTTTTAGCCAGGTGCCCTCAACAAAGCGAGTGAGCTGATAACTGAAGATTTGTCATCATGCAGGAGACAAAGGAGAAGACACCAATATGAAAAGGCTGTCAGTTTTCAGCGGTTATGTAGCTCCTGCCATACTGTAGCTGTCACTGAGATTCGGAGATTTGTTTCACTTCTACAAGAGCCTCAGTTTTGTTTACCTGAGATATTACTGTAGCGCTAAAGTGAAGTGTTAATAAACTGTTAAATCAACCTCAACACCTTCCACAGCTTGCTTACACTCAGGGCTTAATACTGGTAAAACACAGGTACTTTTGTAAATCAGGGAATCATAATAAAAGGAGATGCAGCTACAAATTAGCTAATTGATTGTAGTTAGATTAATATTTTAGCTTATTTGTTGTACAGGTATGTGTGTGCGCGCGCGTGCGTGTGTGTGTGTGTGTACAGATCAGTTGTACCTGTACTATTTGTTAACTGGTTTAACTTTATAAAGACATTTGTCTCTCTCTCTCTCACACACACACACACACACACACACACACACACATACACACGCACACCTTCAAAATGTTTCCATTTTTTTGGAATAACAATCAATACCTTCTTATCCCAGAGTACTGTAGTTAAAATTTAACAAAGTCTCTGCGTAGATGTAACAATGAAATGTCATTGGGCAAAAATAACTTTGCAGCGTTTTCAAATGTCACCATATGTTAGTATTGTTCTGTTTTTTTGAATCAGTCAAAATAGCCTCAATGCTTTGTGTAGCTAATCAGCCAACGATCCCCCATCTTTGTGTAAAGTGTTGCACTTTAGGCAATTCACAAAATTCCAGGCACATGTAATTATTGATTGCCTGGAAATGTCAAGAAAAGGCTATTATGATTGCATCCGATGCTTCGGCAAAACACAAAGACCCTGTAGCAGAGGGGAACATTACAAAATGCTGATGGCTAAATTACTAATTAATTTCTTTAGGTTTAATTTTCTGGATATATGTCAATGTCTTCGATTAAAATGAAAATATTTAAGAGGAGGTTTAAAAGTCTGTGTCCATTACTGTTGAGGTGAGGGCCATAAAACAGTCTCATTCCTCAATGTAAAGTCTGTGACTTGAAACTATGATGAATATAATTGTTTCTGGCTTGATGGCTGTGTACATGTAATTATATCTGGAGAGGATTTGAAGGGGTTTAATCTCTGTGTTTGACATAATGTTCCCACCCAGTAGGTGGGAACATTATGTCAAACACAGAGATGTATTTATACCTCTCAGTTTTGTGAAAACCACTACAGACCTCTACAGGGGCCTTAAATAAAGAAAGTGCTTCCTAACAGCTCTTTGTGTTGATGGAATAGTGTCTTTGTTCCCACATGAGACTCAAGATGAAGCAAAGACATTATTTTAGCCATGTTTCCTGTTGATGATCCGTGAAGCTCCCCTCAGGACACCTTTTGTTCGATTTTACACTGGCTGTCTACTGGGTACCTCAAAAACTGTATACCTTTTGAGCTACATATTATTACATACATATCTGCTGTCAACATGATCTCATCCCTACTTGTTATATTTTGACGCTTGGGCAGAAGCTATATGTCACTATAATGATGCCTGGAGCAGCATTTTGTGTTGTATCTTGACACAGATGGGGTCAGCAATACAAAGGGGTCGGTAGTCAGGTTTAGGCAGCAACTACTTGGTAAGGATTAGGAAAAGAATAAAGTTACGTCACTAATGACTGACATGACAAAAAACCTCAACAGTGACTTTTAGTTAGAACAGGAACACCTGTGTCCTGGGTCAAAGTCCTGTGCATGTTAGACCTATCCATCTGCCCTGAGTTGATTTTTACGCTCTCTATACTACATCCATTTCCCTGAATGTCTAATAGCCTAATAATGTGAACTGTTGTAATTTGGGGTTGGTTGAAAGCCAGGTTCATCTCATACAAACATTAAAGCGTGCCACCAGCGTCATTATTGTGATGCCAGGGACACTGCCCAGGCAGCATATTGTGATGCCCTAAGAGTGAACTCAGACTGCTACACATTGGCCAGACACAACAACCAGAGCAGGGGACAGCATAGGGTCACACTCTGAATGTGGTGCTGTGAACTAACAGCTAACACCCTAGCCAGCTGGAAATGCTTGCACTAATCAGTCACAAGAACTTCATATTCCTCTGTACTGCACTCCTGGCATTTTGTTCATTTCATCAACAACAAGTTATCAAAAAGGGGGAACCGCTCTCTGAGCTAGCTAGCTTGCTACCAGTAGCATGCTCATTAGCTTAGTCAATAATAGGGCAGCAATTTCACACAGTTTATTCAACAAACATATTTGTACCACTGACTCTTGTCTCCTCACTGTCTACAAACCATTTGTCTTTTGTGTAGCAGTTTATTCAGAGGATAATTAAATAAAAGTGGATGTAAAAAAGCTACAATAGCTTCATCCATTTTGGACTCATTTTATGCCATCACAGCAGTTCCATTAAATGAATTGATTTTGCCGCAAAATGTTGCCTTTAAGATCCAGGTGTGACTATGCCTTAAAGCTGATTCTAAAGAGCATTCTGTGCATTTGCATGTAAATTAAGTTCAGGCAAAAGTTCAGTAGAGGAAGATTTCTCTCACATTCTACCATCTTTTACCTGTGGGTAAAGTGCTGCTATTTCTTCTGACTCTAATCTTCTCTGTCGCTTCTGCTTTTCCAAGTCCCTTACATTCACACATTCTGACATCACCATACTGAACCAATGATCTTTATGCCTGCATTTCTCAAGTCAATTTGCCTTGGATGCTGTTCTTTAAATATTACTGCAATCTTGTCATTCTGTCTTTCAGACCTACAGAACTATTGTGTAACACACCACCTCACCATCACCATCACCACAATATTCTACTGAATCTTTCAGGATGTGCAATTGAAAGGTTCCATCTTCCTCCTGCCGGCTTTATTCCGCCACTAAGACCATAGATTGTCGAGGATCCTGTCCTATCTCTTATCTTTGTGGGCATATGCTTAATGAAAATGCCACAGTTTTTCTCTGTTGTTAACCTCAATAAATACTGTTACACACTCTCAATTGATCTCTTATTAACTTTAGCCACTCCTCAACCATAACATTCTCACTCCCAACTCTAAAAAATACAGCTGTTTGGTCTGTGGCCCTATACTTCAATCTATGATGCTCTAGGTACCCCTCTAGCATCAGTTTTGGATGCTCAGACACCATGTGTCAATTTTCGCTTGTTAGGCTACATGCTAGAGTGTCATTATAAATGCTGTACTCAAATGGGTTCATGTTAATCATGTTCACAAGAAGAGTCCACATGAATGCACCCTGCTGTGGTATTAATGACCTCGTGAGCAGACATTTTCTGAGAGCTCCGAGTTCACAAGTTCTTGTTCACAGCTTTCCACGTCGTAAGCTCAGGAGTTCTACTTGAACGCCTCCATGTTCACAGGAAACATACGTTTTGGCAGCTACTTTAGATTTAGGCAACAACACTACATGGTAAGGTTTACTCTGCAGTTTGCATGTTGTAGTGTGGTCAGAAGACTAGAAAGATGCTATACAAATCAATCGTTTAAAAACAACCAGAGTTGACCACAGTTTTGTGCAATAAAGTAAGTAATTCAACATGAGACAAATAATAAAACAAAGCAAAAAGGCATGCACAAATTAACAAGTAAAAAAGAAAACAAAGCACAGAAGAGTAAGATCTTAAAATATGAAAGATAAAAACATAAACCTTTAGGACAATCAGGGCCTTAGAAATGTCGTACTTCACTTTAAATGTGTCTACAAAGGGGGAGCACGTAATTGAAAAAGGTAAACTATTCCAAAGCTTTGGGGCGGTTACTGTGAATGCATGATCATCCTTCCCCTTAGTATCGATTTCAGGACAGCCAGGAACAACTGGTCTGAGAATCTGAGAGATCTTAGGTTGGAAAGGGAGCAGAAGACCTTAGAGATGTACTTGGGTGCCAGACCATGTAAGGCTTTAAATGTAAGTCCATTTACCATTTAGAAAAAAAATCATGTTTTTTAGTTAAAAGAACTATGTTTGTTACGTAACTTTTCTTACAAAAGTTATGTCTTGTGGCACATCCAGGATGTTATCGACGATAAGTAGTTAAAAAAAAAACAAGGGACATGAACAGCTGTCTCCTGGTAGAAAGTCCTGTGTCTGTTTGACCCATTCGCCACAACTTTGTCGTTCTTTATATTAAGTTATCACTGCGGGTGGGTTTACATTGTAGTAGGTTTAAAGCCTGATGCGTCTCTTACAGACACTGAAAGGGTGCCTTGTGTGTTGTATCACACGCCAAGGAACACTGACCAAGCTGCTATATTTGATGCTCTGAGAATAAGAATGGCCTCAAGTTAACATGACAGTCTGTGTCAAGATGTTTTATGTAGTAAATCACTTTGTCCTGCTGTGAGGCAACATATTTATGACTAATAAATCATCAGTGTAAATAATTTTAACACTGCTGTATTAGATTGGGGCTGACATAAGATATTTGAGTTGAGACCAACACATTTATACATACAGATCATCATTAGAGTGTTAGTGATCGCAGACAGATAATGCCCTTTTATGAGACACAGTTTTGTATGCTTATTGCACTGTTGCAGTGCTGTTATGATCCCAAGAGGATGTACCATCTGAGGCTCCTTCACACTGACTAAAGGCAGAGTGTTGTACCTTTGTTTTCAGAGGAAATTAAATTCATATTCATTAATCTGTTGCAAGGTAAAAACATCAAGTTTAAAGCACACACACACATACACACACACACACACACACACCTTATCTCTCCCACCCTCCCATTTTGTCTCCATCATTTTCTGTCCTCCTCTCTCCATCTTTCTCTTCGTCTTTGTCTATCATTCTCTCTCTCCCTCTCTCCTCCTTCTCTTCCTGTCCCCAGTGTTCATTGCCACATTGAGTTTTCACAGGAATTTGAGCATGAATTAATAATTAGCAACAGCTGCTGTTCTTGTGTGCGTGTGTTCATGTGTGTTTATGTGAGCGAGTTTGTGTGTGTCTGGTGGATGCTAACTATTCTCACGGGCTCACTGTCACCTCAATCACAGTTTCACACACTAAGCAGCCTGCCAAAAGCATCCACACACACGCACACACACACACACACACACACACACACACACACACACACACACACACACACACANTATTCTTCTGCCTCCTTGGCCCTCTTCCTTTTTGTCCTTTTCGTCTCTTCCCTTGTTCTTTCTTTCTCTGTCTTTGTCCTCATTTGCTCAGCTGTTAGCTATGAATTATGTATTATATCCTTATGGAGTGAGAAAAGTTAGCTTGGGGCTATCATTCCCCACTTAACGATCATTAGTTGTGTCTTTGCTCCAATTAGAGCTTGATGGCAAATCAGGTCCTTTTTGCAGCCATCCAACTCCTGCATAATGCAGCTCATTGCACCTGTTACTGTTGTAGATCTGGCTGACATTCTAGGCCTACTAAAAAGTGTAAAACTGTATAAAGTTGAAGTGGTAGTACTTTTCATGCTGGGATTATACTTGAGTTTAGTTTCTGTGGTCCAGACCAAGGAAACAGGTAAGGTAAAGGTAAGGTTGTTATTGGCATGCTTTTTATATATATATAGTAGATAAGCTATGATGAAGGAAGGAAGGAAAGCAATAAAACAGTTCATTGACACCTCTTAGATCTTGTCATACACACACATGAGCAAACAACTAACTTCATGTTCCTGTTACCTATCCTCCATTATCAATACGTCAGCTTTTGTTCAGCAAGTTATGCTTTTCAGCAGTTAATGCTTTGTCTTCTATGGCAGTCGTGCACAAACAGAAATCAGTGGAGACCACAGCTCAACATAATTAGTCATGAATAATAACAGAATAAAGGCGCCACAACATGATCAAAGGACAAATCAGGTGAATTTGAGCAGTTCAGTACAGGTTTTAGCCAAACTAGCAATGTGGCTTTGGGGATGGCAATATCAGTGGCTCCATCACTCTGGTCCAGACTGAAGTATCTTGACAACTACTGGATTCATTGCCATTAAATGTGGTACAGACATTCATGGTGTCAAGCGGATGAAGCCAGCTTCTGTTGGTGATCCCCTGTCTTTGGGCTCTAGCACCATCATGAGAATGACTTTTGTGACCTTTAGTGAAATATCTCAACAAAGGATGGATAGATTGCTTTGAAATTTGGTACATATACCTATGGTGCCCAGACGATAATTCCAAAGACTTCTGTGACCATCTGACTATTTATGTAGCACTTTTATTGGTCACATTTTTTAATTTGTCTACTGGACCAGATACCCATTACAATAACCACATTTCCATTATACTCAACTATTCCTTGTGATTAGTGCTAAATTAAGAGGGTGATCATTACTTGCTGAACATCAACATGTTAGCATTGTCACTGTGAGCATAGCATGAGTCTTAGCATAGCATGAGTCTTAGCATCCTGACCTTAGTATTTAGCTCAAAGCACCGCTGTACCTGAGTACATCCTTGCAGAGCAGCTAATATGGCTGCAGACACTTATGCTGTGTCTCAAATCAGATACTTCCTTTAGTACACTTACGTTGGAAGTATATGGCATACAATATGTACTTACTTGCGTAGTGTACAAATTTTCGCAGGGTAGCGTTATCTTAAATCAAACAAAGCTGTTGCATACATCACTGGAATAATGATCACAAGATCTGGCAGTTTTTCTTCTGCTGCTGGGCAAATCATAACCAACAACATTTCAAAAACAAATGTCACATGCCAATGTATATGCTTGCTATATCTGCTTTTTTTGCTCACGTGTCTTATTTTATTACTGTATTAATAATAAATTGTATGTATTGTATTTTACTTACTGTATTTAAAAGGAGCATTTTTCATGGCATATCTGTGAATGTCTGTGGCTGATATTTGCTGGCTATATCACAGGCTGATCTACCGTGTTAATGACAGCTGAATTTGTCAAATATTAACAGCTTGTCAGGCATCTACGATCCGATATCTCTTTATAGTGAAGACGACAATGTAACATGCATAAACACCAACTTAAACCCATAGATCATATAGCTTACACCACAACACATATAATGCCAGCGCCTGATGATAACAGTATTTCATTAGCTCTTGCGGTAGCAAATTATTCGTAATCCAAGTACTGTTTCTTTTTTTAATTCAATAAACAAACAGCACTACTGTTGTTATATCCGACAACAGCAATAGTGGTAGTGAAAAATTCATATGCTATATTTGTACATTGCTTCAGTGTTCACCACAGCCGACATTTCACAAGTTTGAAATGAGTTTGTTGTCCAGCTCATAGACTGTATATAAAGATGGACATCATGACAGCGCCCTAAAAGTGAAGCTAAAATATCTCAATCGCCCCCTGGTGGCTGGCTGCAGTACAAGTTATAAAGCCCGCCCTCTCCATGTCAGTGAATGGGACATGGGCCAAACTTAAAGCTCAAAGAACACATCAGATTTTTCTTTCCCTAAAGTATTTTCTGTCGTTTAAGGTAGTTTTTATCGTGCTGCTGAAAGTTCAAGTGTTTTGTGATAAGTTTGGTTTTAGTTATTTAATGTTATAAAATAAGAATTTTATAACATGATTGACAACTGTGTGAGCCAAACAGTGGACTCGCATTCAGTGGCACTGCTCGCCATTGGTCGGACAGGTATATGGGCAGGATTGCTACTGGCTCCAAATGGTGTCATCAGAGCAAGATGGAAGTGGCCATAGCCAGGATATTTTAGCTCCACTTCTGTACAGTGGGGATACGTGGAGACAGACTATGGCCCTGCCCCTACAGCTACGTTGGCAGCATGGTGACCACTGAGGTTGAGAAAGGTCCAATGTTCCACACTCAGCATATCTACCATTGGGAATGCACTATCCAGGTACTCATAGTGTGAACATGCTTATACACTCAAAATAGCAAGTATAAGTACAGAAGTATCCGATTTGAGACACAGCATTAGTACTGATGATTAATGTATGTCACACATCCATCAATCTGTGGTTGTTCCATTTTGTTTCACTTAAAGGAGGCTGAGAGCAATCTGCCTAAATGAAATGTTGGATCAAGCAAAGACAGTGATCTGTGATCATTGGTGGACATACGTGACCAGTGTTGACTCTCATTCTTTGAGTTTATCAGTACAGGTTTAAACCAACCAAACTGGGGTTAGATATCTATGACACCCAACACAACTATGATCCTATGTTGTAGCTAAATAGCGTGCAGGAGGGTTCTTGTTGCAAACAGACTACTGATCCCTTTACAGGAGAGTGACTACTGGAGTATGTGAATAAATCTCCAAAGACATATATGCTCCTTTCAACACAGATTTACATTGTATGAGATCAGATTGACCTGCTTTGCACAAGAATGACGCAAAGCAATTGACTGTATCTGTCTAGCTGCTGCCAGGATCAAACTTGTAACCTTTCAGTTACAATTCTCAAACCATTATTCCCCTTGCAAACAGAGAAAACAAGTTGTTCCCTTTCTATTAAACCTTTACAACCTGGTACTTTATTTTGAGTAGTTTTTTGGAGTACAGCATGCCTCCTCTCCTCTCCTCTCCTCTCCTCTGCTCTCCTCTCCTCTCCCAGAATCCTTTCTCCTTCACCAGACAGCTTTTTTGCCAGGACCGGATTTTATTTTGCTGACTTCAAGGCAATTTGTGGGATAAATGTCATCCTTTCCATTATGCTAACACTGCCGCCCTCCTCGCCTTACCCCGCATAAACACACACATCCACACACATCCACACACTCGCTCGCAAACACATTCAGACACCGAGTTTGTGTGAGCCTGTTCCCTGTTAGCACCCTAGCCAGATGTACAGTGGGTGTCATTGCAGTGCCATGGTAACAAGCTATAAACCGAGACTCATGTCTTGCCTGAACTAGTAAAATGGTACAGTATAGAGTCCTTCTGTTCTTTGTTGGTCAGACAGCAGCAGTTGCAGCCTATTCTTTGTCAAACATCAGCACTGTAATTTACCACGATATCAGATCCAACACTTTGGGTGCACTGTTGCCACCATCTTAGATTGCTTCTTCTGCTGGATTGTTGCATGCACTGAAGAATACACAATCACACTCTTCTATAGTTACAAACAAATAGCATCCCATGGCATTTGGTATACAGTGCACTGTATTTGCTATAAACTGTACTTTATCATGAAGCCTTTCTCTGTGTGTCCACCCCTGTCCTCACTTTGGCTTACAGGCTTAGTGGCTCAGCTCATTTCACACCCAACTTCGCACTCCTCCCTCCTATGTACCTTCTCCCCTGTCCTCTAAGTACCCATAAGGCAGAGGGATTGACAGACGATAGAAAGGTGAAAGAAGATGTAGCATTACAAGAAAGCATTTAACGGAGAGATTGTTAAAAGTAGTGAGGGATAAAAGAGCAACAAAGAAATGGAAAGACATTTTTAAAAAAGAAAAGTGAGATTACAGAGGGTGACAAGATGCTCTGCTTATAACAGGACACGCTCACAGTGATGAAGAGGAGACAAAGAAATGGAGGGATGGGTGGAGGGAGAAAAAAGGGAACAAAGATTATGGTACAGGGAGAGGAAGAGGAGGAGGTGAAGGTTGACGGAGATGAAAACAGTTTGAAAGGTCACAGTGAGGCTAGTAACTATTCTCTCCAAAGACAAATAGGAACAAACCTTCTTCAAAGGAAAAGAGAGACACTAAAATAACACACAGTCTTTTTTTTCCGTCTTTGACAAAGCTTAGGTTTCCATCAGGCTTTAAGTGTGTTATTATATCTCTTTTCAGGGAAACTAAAGAACTTCTTGTTTATCTCTTATCTTTTCACTTGTCTTTTATTTATCTGCTTCCTAATACCCCTCTTCTCTTCCTCCCCACATCTGATTCCTTTCTTCTGTCTGAGGATTTATTTTACCAGGGATGAACAGATTGTTATATAAGCATGACACACCAAAAGGAAATTCACCTCTGAGAAGGGACGGCCGAAAGAATAATATTTAAAAAGTTATAAACTCAGATTAACTGGGCAGAAAGAGTTTAGCATGAAGATAAAAGGGCAGAGAACAGGGAGATGGAGAAAACAAATAAAGTGAAGGAGCTGTAATAATGACAGAAGACAAGGCAATAAGAGAGATTTAAAAAAAAAAAAAAAAAAAAAAAATTACCAGTTTGTATCCAAATAAAATTCTTCTATTCTTCTTAGAAGCATGCATAGGTCATATGATCGTCCCTGTGTGTGCATGTGTGTGAGAAGTCTGACACAAAAATCTTCAATACTTAGGGAATAGTTTGACATTTGGGAAATACTCTTATTCACTTTCTTGCTGAGAATCAGATAATGAGATTGATACCATTTTCATGGCTGCGCAGTAAATATGAAGCTATAACCAAGAGGCAACCTCAGGGTCTGAAAAATGCGGCCAACACAGGAGTGCCTTAAACCTGCATACTTCCTAATGGCCAGCAGGGGACGACTTCACTGGTTGCAAAAGAATTCTATGAAAGTCAATGAGAAATGAGCCTAATTTTCACTTCATTTATAACTTCAGCAAATATTTTCCTAATGAGCTAAGGGTCTCAATCACCAGCTTCGTCTTCTTCAATACAATATGATGTTCATTTTTCAAATTATGGTCCCATTTAGAGTAAAATACAGTGCTTTAGTGCAGTGCTTTAAGGTGTGGCTACCTTGTGATTGACAAGTCGCTACTAAGGCCATGTGTTTATGATTCTTAATCAAATCCACCACTCACTCCTCCACAGCTCCATCCTTTCGTCCAAATCAAGACCCCCAAGAACAATGCAATGCTTTGAATTCACTTTTACATAGTTGCCAAATGTGGAATTACCATTTCTGAGTCCGTCACATGATGCCATTGGGCCCAAAAAGGCTTTATCCTATAGACTTAGATTGTGAAAAAGACATCTGCAAATCAGTGGATACATTTTTTAAGAGCGTCATAATCCCCACTTTCCCCCCACTATCTAGATTTGATCAATTCGGTCCGATAACATTTCTAAAGCCTAGAAGAGCCGTACAATTAAATCATTTTTTCCCCATCCAAGTCAGCAAAGGGCTAGGTAATTTTGGCCTCATGTACAACTAAGCAACTTTCATAGGATTGAAAAGGGACCCACCTCCAACGTTTTATCCTATTATCTTCATACTTCAGCCTTCAAAATGGAGGTTCACTAAAAATAGGTGACATCACAGTGGCTGAGTCCATTATTTTTTATAGAGACTGTGGCTACAACCAGTAGCCAGTTAGCTTAGCTTAGCATAAAGACTGGGAACAGGGAGAAACAGCTAAGATGACCCTGTCCAAAGTTGACAAATTCATCTAGCAGCACCTGCAATCACACCCTGTAACTCCTTTGTTCAGTCTGTACAAAAACCATGCTGTTTGCAGTATGTATAAACATTTTACTGTTTGCTAGTATTGTACGTGGTGTATTCCCTAAAATGTCATGCGATTTCTTTGAATAGCCTCAAACGTCTTTCTGTAAAGACACGGTCCATATTTTTCCTTACTTACAAAAACGTGTTACTAAGTTTTTTCTTTACAAAGTCAAACACTGGAACAGAAAATGTGTAGAGCTACAGATGTCCGGCAGGATGTGGGATGATAAAATAATTCAAAATTGACGTTTAAATAATGTGTACCACCATCCAGTAAAAGTTGAAGGGAAAATGTCAATTCAATTTGCTTTACAGAAAACATAGTGCCTCTATTTCTTGGAGAAGGTTAAAGGGTCAAACTCCCAGAAACACTATTGATCCGATGCAGAATTAACATTCATGCTGACATCTTTAAAATGCAGTGCCTGTCAGTGAAGTATATGCCACAAGGCTGAAGGCTGAAACGCGGGCACATGGGCATAGAATTACAATAGATGAATAGGACATTATCTGCTTTGATGATCATCATCTTCTTCGACGATTTTTGAGAGTTAGTTAAATATGAATAGGTGTTCTTTTCTTCCTTCTTTCTTCCTTTCTTTCTTTCTATCTCTGCTTGCTTGCTTTTTTTCATTACTGTACTTTTGGGTGTGATTTAAGGAAAATGACCCTGAGCCATAATGAAAGGAAAGGAGGGGGGAAAGCACAGGTTATCAAAAATGTGGAGAGCTTTGAAAGGTCAGTGTGTATGTGTGTGTGTATATGTGTCGGCTTGTGTGTCAGTGGCTATCACATGTGAATGCCAAAAAAAAAAAGTATTTTCTCTTCTCTCTCTCATCCTTTCATTTTGTACACAATACGATCTTTCTTTTACACACTATTTCTCCTTCTGGCTCACATTTTTTTCCACTCTCCCTCTTCTGGTCCTGTGACCTGTTAAGACTATGGCCTGTTGAAAATTCAATTTAAGAGCACTGTGATGTCTCCATCTGTCCCTGCCCCCACTATTACAGGCTAAAAAGTTCACTGACCAACCCCCACTTCGCACACACACACACACACACACACACAAAACAGACACTGCAGAAGAAGAAATAGGAGTGTGAAGAAGAAGGATATGGTTTCCTGAGGTTTCAGGAGCGCCACAGTCTCAGGACAATCATATATAATTCATTTTCACGAGGTACATAGTAATATCTCTCACACTGTGGGCGTGTGGCTTCTATTTCGGCAAAGTGAACAGAGGAATGGAATTTTATATGAGGGGACTATGAAAATATTGCTCCTAATAAATAGATCTGTTGGTGTTTTCTAAGCTGGCTGTGGCTTTGTAGGACAGTGTATGAAGTTGAATATACATTACCCCCCAAAAATAGATTCACTTCGTCTCACAGTCAGAACTGAATATTTTCACTTTCTCATCATCTCTTTGAATCCTTTCTCTCCCTTTTGGTTACTGATTTTTTTTTTCTCCCTCTTTTTTGTCTCCTTTTTTTCCACCATTTGTGTTTTTCTTTTCCCTTTTTTCTCCTCCCATTTCTATCTCGATTTCCCTCTGTTCTCTGTCTGTATGGGTCAGACTTTCTCTCACAGTGGGGGATAGAAAAATAACAACATAATCTCAACTCTGCAATGGCAGACTTGGGATTGATTTACACATTTAATGATGGCATAGTCTGGTGCACACACACTACACACACACACACACACACACACACACACACACACACACACACACACACACAGACCTTATACATCTTGTTCTGTGGCTGCTTTTCTTGAAAGCATTTGTTTGAGGTGGAGGAAAGGAGAGAGAAGCAAAGAGAAGAATATGTAAGAGAAAGTGTAATAGAAAAAGACAGACTGACATTAAAGACTAACAGCATCTAAAAAAACACAAAAATCTGAAATTACATTTCCCCTCTCTAGAATTACTGCTCTATAAAGGATAAGTCTTCTTTGAAACCTGTGACAGAGACTCAGTGGTGGGACTGAAACTTGTCACAGGAAACTCTAGGGGGAGCACTTACCACAAGGCACAGAATCCCACTCATGGGGTGTTCTCAGCTTCCAGAAATAAAGTTAAGTATTTTAAGTTTAAAGTCCTAAAATTTGATTGTAGTGCTAATTCCTCTCTGTTGATGAAAACTTAAAAAAGAAAATGTATTCCTCTTTACTAAGGTTGGGAATTATTCAACAGAAATGTCCTCCATTTGCACTGAATCTAGACACACACACACACACACACACACACACACACATTCTCAGAAGTAAGTTAGATGAATCATAAATAAACTGTATGTAAATAACTACTAAGGTAATTATGAGTTTCTGACGTTTTCAAATGCCCTCAACTGTGCTTTTTGTTTTAAAGTAACTAATAGAACCTCTACAGTGGCATTCATGTCAGTGTATTTGTGAAAATTACATACTTTTCAAATCTCACAAATAAAAATAAGATGACTTCGCTAAATTGAGCTACATGTGTAAAGTAAGGTTAATTTTGTGCAGTAAAATGTTTACTTTCTTTTGTGAACAGTCCTCAATATAAAGTGCACAATCTGCAGGAAATTATGTTTTTGCTAGAATCCAGACACAGAACATGCTTGAGGCTCAATATAGTACCAACCTCAAGGGCTTAAAATTGAAGCCAGTGTGACAGTGCCAAAATTGCAGTTCTGTGAATGGCCACTTGGGCTTATTCCAGAAGCAAGTCATTCCCTGTAGGCCCGCATGTTAAAAAGCTCAACTGTCCAGCATTTACAGACTACAGTTTGGTCAACTTCTAGAGGGGTGAATTTTTATATCACTCACCCATTTACATTTTATCAAAGCTTAAAGTTACGTATAATTAAGGACAGGCAACTTTGAGTGACAGGCTGTCAGCTCCTCCACAGCTACATCCTCTCACGCCAGGGCCACACTGCCAACGAAGTGCTGCGAAGCTCAGCACAAATTCTCGCGTGAGCCCGTTCACATCAGACGCGCATTTCTCCACACCGGTCGACAAGCGCTTCTGCTCCCAACTGTTGTCTCCGTCACATTTGGGGTTGTTTTTCCATCATGGGTATCTCTCTCTGTTTGCGTGTGTGTGCCCCAACCCCCACCCCCTATAGCCGGCCCACACTCTCTCTCTCTCTCTCTCTCTCTCTCTCTCTCTCTCTCTCTCTCTCTCTTTCTTGTGTGTGTGTGTGTGTGTTAGTGGGTGTGAGTGTGTGTGTTCATCTCTCTCGCGCTCTGTTTAGATACCACTGACTAATGTGTATATAAACACACACATATATACGTCGCATTTGTCAAACGGGGTGTTTTATTTTGAAATTTGTTTTATTCTGAAAATTGACCAGATGCTGTTGTTGTTCCTTTGTTTGGCTTCCTGCCCGGCTTGACACATTCGCTTGCGGCTCGCGCAGAAAATAGACCAGACGCCGAAACGACACAATCGGTTAACATAGGCGCCGAAAGGAAACTGGGTTTGCTTCGAGGCTATTCGTAGCGTTTCCACATCCGGTGTGGCCCTGGCGTCATCCAAATTTTGTCACTTCTGGCTCCAAAAAGCCACCATGGTGATCGCTAGAATGCTGAACTCGAGGCCTCAAAACAGGAGTCCACAAATCAGTTGGTGAGGTCGCATAGCTATGTCCATTATTTCAGACAGTCTATAAGATGAATCTATTGCTTTTTATTTTGGCGCCCATGCTAACAAGATATAGCAGTCACGCTGCCCTCATGAACAGTGCAGCTTGGCTGTAGCTCATCTACAGATTCACACTCTCATCTATTTTTTCCGTGTAATGCATGTGGTTCGCAGAAAAAATAGACAATGATATGTTGATAGTCATGATGACATCACAGCCAGCAACATTACGCCTTTCACTACAAATTTAATGTCTACATATGTAGAATATGTCACAGATATAAGAAATGTAGATATTTATAACTCAACACTTAATGTTTCTGTTTCACATGAAAAGTTCCTCTTGAGTTCTGTGGACATTTAACACAAGGCTTTTATTGTGGCTTTTACATGAGGAAAACTCAGTGTTGAAACACAGTGGCTGGCAACCAGCTGCAGTAGCAACCCTGTCTGTGTGAACACCACATGCATGTGAACCACAGCAGCTTAGCAAGGTAGCAGCTTGTGCACAGGTCGAGGTAGATAGCCCAGTACATATCTGAATTCCCAGCAGTACCCTGACACTGTAGTTAAACACAAAACATGTAAGATCTCTCTACTCACTGTTAACACCAAGTGTCAGCATAACAACACAGAGCAGCTTAGTCACCATTAGATCAATCATTTGAACCCATGATAAACAGCAGTCATACATATAGCAAATGTATGATCTCACATGGCTCACCCCCTTGAGTCATGCCTGACCAGAACTGACAGTGGGTTTCTCTTACCTGTCCAAACAGTGAGGCTGAACCTTAACAGAAAAACCAAAACAACAAGCTAAAAGACACTAAAATGCTCTGTGGTGCAGAGATGAACTGCAGAATTGGGTGATTATATTATGTGTGGTCGTCACTGAAGTCAACTCCTTTCACATTACAAACAGTTATTTGATCCATATTGATATAAAATTATTTATTTTTGCAGCTTTAATGAAAGCAGCTTGTATGTTTAACTTGTGCTTTTCAGGAAAAAAATATTAGGTACTGGTGCCTGGAGCAGAAGCACACATTCTTGTCAAGAATGCATGACTTGCTTTTTTATTGTACTGATCTTCAGCAATGCACATCTATACTTGAAAGGAAGCGTCGCATTTGCATACAGGAAGCACACAATGAACGATTCTTTGCAACTGTTGCCATTACTAAGACAGCTTAAGAGTTTGCACACTTACAGTAGGTGGATAGCTAGAAGTGCAGATATATAATATTCTCTAGCTTAGGGGCATCAACACATTGCATTCTGTGTAAAATTCTTTGAACTGCTCAGGGGATTAATCCAAAGCGAGAGTCTGTGTCAATCTCCACTATTATTTGCGATGACAATGTTAGGATGAATAAAGCAGGCCAAGACATTTCCAATGAGATGGCGTGTTTAACATAACAAAAGGATGTTTTTCCCCTGCATCTTATTCTGTTTTCTGAAAAACCTTGATTTCATTCAGGCAGTCAGTCAGTCTGCTATCATCTCTTCTTTTCATTGCCTTGTTGTGTAAGCCCCCGTAAGCACCCATCTTTTTCTTACCCTTCACAACATTTCTTTCTTTCTTTGTTTTCCTATGTCTTTCTCGTCATATTTCCTCCTCACTTTCGGTTTTCTCATCGCTCTGTGTCTCTCGCTCCTCTCTGAGGATTTGCCCCAGACATAAAATGCTTGTAAATTCAATTATTTATTTATTTGTTTCTTATTTGCATGAGGGCAGAGGGTGTGATAGTGTGTGTGTATGTGTGTGTGGGGGCTGGATAAGAGAGGTCAAAGTATAAGGATGATGTAGTTATGGGTTTGCAATTAATGAATTTACATACGGTAATGGGGAATGTTTGGCAGGCAGAATGCTGCACCCAGATGGGAACAAGTCTGACCTCTGACAAATGGACTGATCACAGAAGCAGAGAGAGACAGAGAGGGAGAGACTGACCTTAGAGAAAACAGAACGATCTCCCACTTAATTTCACAGACACTCATTTACAGACGTTTTCATAAGAGAGAGAGCGAAGGGAAAGAGATTAAATTGCTTCATGCATTGATAATATCTTATATTTTGTATTAGAGGGAGACAGGACGGAAGCCAAAGAAAGAGAGAGGGAGAGAGATCGACAGACTGACCAATCTCTGGGCGATCTCCTTAATTTCACAGACGCTCATTTACAGGCGTTTTCATAGAAGAGAGGGAGATTAAATTGCTTCATGCATTGAAAATGTCATATTTTTTGTAAAAGAGAGAGGAAGGAGATAGAGGGCGTGAACCCGTTGGTCTTTTGGTCTGCAATTCCTCTGAATCCAATTCAGACTTAGACTGCTTCCCATTCCATCACCCTATTCATCAGCTCAGATCACATTCTTATTGCAATGAAAAGGCAAATACGACCAACTGTATTGATTTCAAGGACCAGGCTGGCGATATTCAACATTTTTCCTATCATCAACCAATCCCATGAGAAGAACAAAACCCACAATGAATTGAATCTCCTTAACAATTATTGCCTGTGTAACCGATGTTGCTTATTTTTCTTTGACACATTACAATTGTTGTAAAAATCCCATCAATGAACCACAGCATTGCAATGGGTGACACACTCTTTCATTATCATGAAAACAGAATCCCACATACAGCTCAGCTTCCTGTTGTCATAAATGCTCACTCACCCACAAAATGTGTATTATTCCACGACTGAAAATAGTCCCCAAAAAGTGCAATACAGGACACAGCTCTTTTGGGAAATTAATGAGCCCTTTAAATCAAACAACAATGATGAAAGTACAGATTTTTTAAAGACTTCAGCCTGTGACAGTCAGCTCCAAATGGGTTTGGCGCTGACAAGATAGAGAAGCTAGAAAGTATTGAGAGACAGCCTAACACATTGTTGGTTTTGGTCGTTTCATTGGATCTGATAACACTGAGAAAAATGGGGGGGGGGGATACCATTTTAAAGAATATGGAGTATATTTCATATATTTTCCTTGTAGAAAAACAGCATAAAAACTCTCAATCTACTTGTGATCATAAAAGCAGTTAAGTTTTCTAGGTTAGTGCTTTTCCTTTCCCTTGGCTGTAGATTCATATCTGTTTTGTAGCTCAGTCGCCAGAAGTAAATGTTGGTATTATATGTTTCTGCAAACCACAAATACATTACTTTCCACATTTCATACATATTATATTAACACATCTAAAGTGACTCAGTATATGAGCTGACTTTGTCATGTGGAGGAGGAGGGGATGTTGGATGATTTGTCTCCTAGGTGAGATACATGTCAAGTTGCAGACCACTGTTTGAGACCAACAAAAACACAACTGGTTGTGTTATAGAGAGTCATTTCTGTGTTTCCTGTCCCCTTTGAGCCACCAAACATGGGTGTGTTGTAGTCACCCATCACTGTATTTCCAGTGGCTTTTTAGGCACTAACGTGGGTGTTCTGTAGCAACCCATCATTGTGTTTCCAGTGGCTTTTTAGGCACCAATGTGGGTGTTTTGCAGTGACCTGTGACTGTATTTCCAGTTGCTTTTCTGGCACAAATATGGGTGTTCTGTAGCAACGTGTCACTGTGTTTCAAGCAGCTTTTTAGGCACCAACATTGATGTTTTGTAGCAACCCGTCACTGTGTTTCTAGCAGCTTTTTAGGCACCAATGAAGGTGTTTTGTAGCAACCCGTCACTGTTTCATAGCACGCTGTCACTGTGTTTCCAATGACCTTTTAGGCACCAATGTTGGTGTTTTGTAGCAACCCATCATTGTGTTTCCAGTGGCTTTTTAGGCACCATTGTGGGTGTTTTGCAGTGACCTGTGGCTGTGTTTCCAGTTCCACTTTTCTGGCACCAATATGGGTGTTTTGTGGCAATGTGTCACTGTATTTCAAGCAGCTTTTTAGGCACCAACATTGGTGTTTTGTAGCAACCCGTCACACTGTTTCCTGCAGCTTTTTAGACACCAATATGAGTGTTTTGAAGTGATCTGTCACTGTGTTTCCAATGGCTTTTTAGGCACCAGTGTGGGTGTGTTGTAGTGATCTGTCACTGTGTTTCCAATGGCTTTTTAGGCACCAGTGTGGGTGTTTCGTAGCGACCTGTCACTGTGTCCACTAGCTTTTTAGACACCAAATGTGAGCCTTTTGTAGCGACCCATCAATGTGTTTTTTCAGTGGAGATAGTGCCACAAAAAGTGTTTTTTTTTTACCAAGACATAGCTGCATTTCCTGCAAGGACAGTGGCACAAAAAGCTTTTTTTTTTTTTTAATAAACAGAGACATCCCTACTTTTCCAGCAGGGACTGTGCACCCCAAACCGAATTCTTCTAAGACAAAATATGATCTTTTCTTAACCATAACCAAACTGTTCTTAGTGCCTAAGCCTAACCACACGTTAACCACAGTGTTGTGAAAACATAAAGTTTCAACATATACATAACATAATAACAGTCAAATGTAACATATCCGTGGTTTGCTGGAACAAACCTTTTTTTCTGTCAGTTGTGTTGCTGTTTTGATATGTATGATCAACCCACGCTGCCTTGGCCTCACACAGACATTGAATCAAATTCAAGCCAGCTCTTCCCAATGACTTATAATAAAATCCATTTAAATTTAGTCCTGAAGCACTTTTCTACTTGATTGTAGAGTATATTTCTGACAGTAAATGACATAAAAATGAAACAGAGATCAGTTTCCAAACTGTATGTTCCCAGTCGAGTCGCAGAAAGCCTTGATGTATTGTAACTCTGTTCTGTGACATCAGTGGTGAATGGAGAGACCACAGCACAGTCACATGATAGAATACACACATGCAAACACACACACACACACACACACACACACACACACCACAACTAATAGGTTTCAGGAGCTGTCGGAATAATTCTCTGCTTGTTATACACACATAATTAGTTTTCACAGTAGCTTTCCGTGAATATAGTATCAATTACCTCCTCTCTCTTTGCCATCCTCCTTGGAGACAGGTGGATTCAGTGGGCTCACGATTTCTGACGTGACAGTGTGTTAATTGAGCTATTAGCCAGAGGTGTGTGTGTGTGTTCACGTTTGAAAGAGAGAAAAGGAGATGCAAACTGAAGGTGTGTTCAGGTTCAGTTCATGGTAGGTGCCAGTGTGTATATCATCGCAGGTGTTTTTTCATATTTTCTGTCTCTCTTCTCTAATTAACACCGGCTAACAATCAAACTGATAGGTGTGAAATACAGAAGCTCACTTTTTTTTTACTAATTGGAAATAATCAAAATTTGTCTGCTTAATTTGACAGACTTCGTAAGCTGTTGCCTCGTTATGTGAAATCACCAAATCTCTTCTCTGTTGCTTTGCTAGGCAACAGAGACCCAAGCAATGTACTGCTGACAGACCCAAGCAATGTACTGCTGTAGAAGAGGGTTGCAGCAAGACCTATTTTAGCCACCTACAGAAAAATATTATCAATTTAAGTTTATGCTATATTTGGAATATTTTCACCGCTAATACCTTACACATTAACTGATCGAGGCAGTAGTAGACAGCAACTCCCTTGTTCTGCAAAGTAAAATCATTGCTTTTGGCAGTGGAGTCTGGTAGCTTTGAGATATCAGCCTCAGTTCCTGGTCGGAAAGGGCTGTCTGACAGCAAGGTAAAGCTCTGAAAACATAGTGCAAACTGATAGTGATTTTTTTTAGGTGGACTTTCAATGAATTGAGGCAGCATTTGCTCAGAGATGTTTGATTATATTTGTGTGATGTGGGGGTTTCTACCCGGAAGTTATTCTGAACAATCACTGTGATTCAGTCTCTACATTGTTTTGTTTTTTTAGGAAAATCCTCCATAGTATATCTTTTATATACAGAAAACTTCCTCATATTTTTGCTGGGAATTTACAAGCTAAATCTAACATGAATAACACAAATTTGTAATTTGCATTAGCTTTGAACAAGTAAAAGTAAGTAAGTACAGTATAGGATAAATCACCTTTTTCTTTCCCTGTATGTTCTGATCTTGCTTTGCTTGACCATCTGCTGCATTGTATGTTTCTTTGTGTTAGACTCAAATATCATCCAAATGTTTGGCAGCCCAGCCTAGATGGAGTAACAAAGCAATTTTCATGGGAATTGTTACTCATGGACATTTGTACTTCAGGTTGCCTTTAATGTAAGCAAAATGGAAATTACAAACACAGACTGTTTTGTTTTACTTTTTTCCCTCTCATTTCTTTTTTGCCTTTTTTCCCCATTGTTCTGCTGTTCTCACTGATGGAAGTTTAGTCATTGTTTTACTCTTCTTAAATATATGTGCCAAATTTTTCCCTTTTTTCATGTTCGGTTCCTTGTCCAAGAAACCTCCCCCATACCACTATGTAACAGAGCCAGTAGTCTGGTGCATTACAGGCCCAGGTAAACAGCCTGACCTTAAATTGTGATAGTTGTTGGTGTTGTTGTATAGCAAACTGGCCCCTTAAATTGCCCTATGTTTTTTTCTAAAGCTAGATTGGGTTTTGAGTAGGCCTTCTCTCAGAAAAAGAAAAGAGCTGAAACATGTCAACCATCCTTGAATAACATTAGCAAAAGTTGTCGGTGAAGATTCTCAGTCATCCAGGTCATGGTAATCGTAAGTGCTAATATCATAGGCAACTTGACTTGCTTGCATTTCTTGAAGACCTTTTGCCTCTCATCCAAGAAGCTTCTTCAGTTCTAAATGACTGGTACGAAGTTGCAGGCTATAAACTCTGTGTGGGTGGGAACCCTTGCAGAGTCGTAGGGGTCACGTGAGCTCTTAGCAAAAGTGTTTCCAAAGATATGTGGACAAATGTTGAGCACAAAAGTAAAACTGTACCTTATATCACTCTGAATAAATTGCCATTTGAAATAAAAAATAGAGTAATAATATAATAAATTTAAGTTAAAAGTAGCTGAGTTATTTGTTGGATCTCACAAATTTATCGAAACAGAAAAAAATTCATAAGAAAATCGGAAACACGTGGCCTTAAATCACTTCTTAATCACTTAAACTTCAATTATGTCACTTTTCTCAGTAACAATCAGAGTTAGGTATAACGCGTTATACCCAACAAAGTAACGTGTTAGAGTACTTTGATTACTTTTTGCAGTAACGAGTAACCTAACGCATTAGTTTGCTGTTTGAGTAATCAAATACTTGAGTACATTTTCAAACAAGCCATCAATTACTTCCGTTACTCTTAGAACGCTGGTCCTTCAGCTCCGAAACAGCAACGGCTGTCTTTTGGTTCTAATAACCGAGATAACGATAAACCTATCAGTCCGAAAGAAGCCACGAAGCTTGTGGCTAGCTACGTGGTAGAAGAAATGCTGCCGTTGTCTACGGTGGAGTCTAAAACATTCCGCAGGATCCTTCAGTAAAATACCCACGACTCAATAGATGGAGGAGGACTCGCTGACAGACAGGTCAGACTCAGGACTTGCATTATGCCTGGTACACACTACATGACTTTTCTGCCCGTTCTGAAAGTCACTATGTCACATTACACGATTGTGGAGTCATAAAATTGTGCCGTGACTTGGCCGACAGACATGACACA